>NW_027069788.1:0-96982 GCF_002906115.3 Quercus suber | reverse complement strand
AAAAAAAAAAAAAAAAAAGACCAAACAAAATTTGCGTTGAGAAATGCTTGGGGAATTCAATAAATTCTTAGAAGCTTAGTGAGTTAGCTCAAAAACTACGGCTAGGGCTATCCAGCCACTCGTTGGACTTAACCCACCTGTCACCATAGACTGAACCGATTTCTCTAGTGGCCGATAACGGTTTTCTTCCTCCAAAACCTGACTTTGACAGGTCAGATGTCGGTTCTCATCCTCCAAAGTTCGAGCAACCAGAACCGACTGACCTAAACATATTCCTGCAATATTTGGTAGATCTAGTGAGTTTTGGGATGTTTTTGGCTAGATTCGGCATAATCTCGTTGTGTCTAGCTGAGATCTCTTTGAAAATGGCATAGATCTCACTGAATTTGGTGAGATCTCAAAGGATTTTGACTGATTTTTCATCGTTTTCTTGTCGGAATCTCATCATTTTCCAGATCTTGACTCGACCAACCTATCTGTCACCCTTTGAAGTTCCAACCCACCCAACCTGATCATCCTCACGGTTGGTGGTGGGTTGAGAATTCGTCCACCCGATCTGGTAGGGTTGGATATAGGCTGAGCTTAAACCTGATTCGACCTGACCCGTGAACAACCCTAACCATGGCTAAAGAGACAAGCTTGAAGTCTCCTAATAAATAATAAATAAAAATGAAATTAAGGAGTCTATACTCTAAATAACAAAATGGGCATCTCCTAAAAAATGTTTGTCAACAAAGCACAAAAATACCAGACATGCACACTAGTAGCCATTGCAGTTCAAGTGCTAAACATTTGGCAAATGAAAAAAATGCAAACTGTACCCAAAAAAAAAAAAAGAACCACATAAGCATTTGAAGCCTTGAAGCCCCAACAGACAAAATCTCATGGAGATTAATAAATTTTGCTGCTGAAATTCATTAATTGGTCAGCCCTTTTTATTCTATTTTATTTAGTTGGGTAACCAGGCAGCAAACAAGCCTGCCTATGAATTAGCATAAATCATTCAGCAATACTGTTTTTGGGTATTTTGGTCTAGCTCTTGGTCCTCAGAGTTTTGTTGATGTAATTTCAATGGAGGCTGAGGCTTAATTGTATTATGGATTCTCATGTGCTGTTACTTAAAGTTCAATGCTAAATGCTTTCATTTAAAGACAAAAAAAAACCCACATAAGCAATAATTTGGATGACTAAAATATCCGTTCCAAATCAAACGAGTGAGATAAGGTTGATGATGAGAGAGGAGGAAAGAGGGGAGAGAAGAAGCGAGATGATAAGAGACTAGAGACAGGGAGAGAGGGGGTTGCTTAATTGCTATTGGCGTCGGAGTTTCTTTTCAGTGGCTTCTTTTCCCCAAAAGAAATAGAAAAAAAAATTCGGAAAACAAGTGTCTACAAAATAAGGGTGTTTTCTGTTGACTAAACGTTGACCTTGTTTCGCAAAACATAGGAAAATGAAAAAAAAAAAAAACATTATATACAAAATGTTATCCGCCCAAACAAACACATTAAAATTACTGTGGCTTTTTTCTTTAAAAAAATTACTATAGTTATTAGTGAAATTTGTGGTATTTTTGTGTATAAATCTCATTTCCACTCCTTTATGTGTTTAACACACCTTGAAGGATCTCTTTCAATCTTGTGATTTCTTCTTATGAGTAAATAAATAAAGCATCAAACGCTCCGTGGACTGTTGCCGAGGTTACAAGAAAATCTCTACTTTAAAAAAAGAAAAAATTACTTCCTTGATATTATCGCAGAAAGTACATTTGGTGAACTTGTAGATCTTCTCAATTCTGATAAAGTTTGCCTTATTGAAGCTGCATGCATGCTTGAAATTGGGCATTTTTTATTTAATTTTTTATATAATAATTTTTATTTAAAATTCATTATTCTTGTTATTCGAAATACAAAAATTAATAATTAAGTTTTTATATTTAGGTTTTGCTAACATCTACTTTTCATTTATAATATCACCATTCTACTTAATCTCCTTGTGATATAATAGATTTTTCTTAGAATTAAAAAAAAAATTATAAAATTTTTTTTGGCTAAAACAATTGTAATAAGTATTATCAGTAACATTATGTAAGTGATACATACATTGGAAATATAATTTAATCTTTTTTATGTAGTTAAGAATTGTTATATTACAATTTTGAACATCATTATGATTATTTTCATTGTTATTTTTGTGATGCTTTATTTCCTTATCTTCTAATTCAAGGACCAAGGTCAATCTTAAAATTGAAAGACAATGTTACAACTTCACTTAATTATATAATCATTTAAGAGTCTCAACTTGTCAAAAGTCAAAACAAGGAGAAATTAAATACCTAACTCGATCAATTAATACTAACCAATTCAAGATTAATATTTTATTACTATAAAGAATTGATATCATGGTTATTATATAAAAGAGAAATGATATGTCTACAACATTTTTACAACATTTTTATAACAAATCCTAAGTGGCAAGTTGTTACTGGTTGTTATTGTTGGGGCAAAAAAGTAATCTTAGTGTTAGTTTCAAATTTGAACCAATAACAACTAACCACCTATGATTTGTTGTAAAAATGTTGTAAAATCGTTGTAGACGTAGTATCTCTCTATATAAAATTTTACAAAAAATATAATTTTATTTTATTTTAAATGAGTATCAATTTACCTTGAGTAAAGTGATAAATGGTGAATGAAATTTGAAATCTAATTTTCAGATTTGATTTTGGTGTTGAGAGAGAAACAAAGATCATTTGGCGTGTTATCATTTGAGATATTGAATGATTAATGTTGACAATGGGAGACTTACAAAAATTGAAATGTCAAGTTATGAGAAATATCAATGATGATTCGGTACACTCACATTGTTTTTTGGCTAAAATGCAAATTGCATTATTTAAGTTTGAATAAAATTTATTTTAAGCTTTTAACTTTATTTTTGTTCAATTGAAACCACTATGTTTCAAATTAATTCTATTAAGACATTTCTTCTAATTCTGTTAAAAAATTGTAGTTAAGTATGCAATTGACTAATAAAAAAATATTTTTTGAAAAACAATTCTCACAAAGCTGGGTAGGAATGTAAAATTATATGGGATAGTAAAATTAATTAATGAAAGAAAACTACATTTTGGTAGGAAAGTTACAGATCTTTGATCGTATGTACAATCTAATTGCAATTTTTTTTGGGTCAAAATTCTACTGAAATCTTGTTTTTTCATTTTCCACTTAAAAATCTTATTAAATTTCCAAAACATTTTCAAATGCAGAAAATTTGACAAAATTATGCTAAAATTTTAGTCATTTGATTTTCGACTAAAAACATTTTCAAAAGATTTGCTTTCTAGTTTCCCTCATCTAACTGTCATAAATATCAAAACATTTTCAAATGTTGAAACCATAGTTTTAAAAACCAAAACGGTCAAAGAACCAAAAATGTGTCTAATTCCATTTTTTTTTTTTGGTTGAACTAGCAATTTTCACGGTTGAATTGTTGGTTTTACTAGTTTTTACCAAACCAGTTCCATGTTCGGTTCTCGGTTGACATGTGACATGTATATAGTCAGAAATAGAGTCTTTATTTGTAAAGATAAGATGAAAATTAAGGGTTAAGTGGCCTAATCCAGTAATCTTACTTGTATGCTAACTTGGACCTAAAAGCCTATTGTGCAATAGACCTAGGGCTTTTGTGCCAACTTGGACTCAACTAGATCACTTTGTGTCCCCAAGAATGGCACCCACTGTCAATCTCAAAGAAGCATTAGTTCAAGCAAGTTGGGTATCTTTGGGTGTTGGTCGGATGTTGATTGATGTCGGTTATTGGTCGGATGTTGATTGATGTTGGTTATTGGACCAAATTTGACTAGAGAAAGGCTTACATTGGCGGAAAATGGAGACTTGGAGATCAATTGGGTCAATTGTAATCGAGTTTTCGTGCAACAACTAGGGGTGTCAATGTTCGACCCAACCCGCGAACACGACACGAACTCGACACGGGTTTTTTCGGGTTAGGGTTGGGCCTTAATGGGTTTGGGTTATAAACGGGTCGATTCGAAAGTGACACAATAAGAAACGGGTCATAAACAGGTCAACCCGCGTAACCCGCAATAGACACGTTTGACACGCTAATTTATTTGTGTCAACCTGAAATGGCCCACTTAACACAACCCATTTAACTCATATAACAAATAAATATTCATTTTATTTTAGATTTGTCAAATACCTTTTATATCCAACATAAATTTTAAATTTAAAAAGAAAAGTAAGTAATTACAAAAATTTACAAGGAATATAATTAGAAATTGAAACTTTATAGACCTTAGAACTACTAATACTTTTCTTCTTCTTCTTCTTCTTCAAAAAAAAAAAAAAAAAAAAAACCACCGTATCTTGAATGTGTTTACTTTATGGGTGAGTTTGTAGAAGATGTTATGAATTTGGACATCAGTAAAGAATCTATGGATGATAATCGTAGTCATAGTCAGGATTAGTCTACTGTTTGCTCAAATTCTTTCAATATTAATACTTAGCATTTGGCGAGTTCCAAGAATATTATATTTTTGTTGAACGACGTTATTTTATTTTGTGAAACTTTGTTATTTTGAATTTGAATTGAAGTATATGTACTTCTTTTGGAATGTAAAGAACTTATTACTGGATGAATGTTATATTTTTGTTGCACTATATTATTTTGAATGTGGGTTGAACACTTGAAGTGTATGCACTGCTTTTTGGGATGTAAAAATAATTATTTCTAGATAGATGTTATATTTAATATTATGCAGGTTGAAATGGGTTGTGTTACATTCGTGTCAGCCCAATACGACTCGTTTATTAAGCGTGTCAAATGGGTTGGGTTAGGTCAACCCGCTTTATTAACAGGTCAGGTTAGGGTTAAAGAATCATGACACGATTATTAAATGGGTTGGGTTAGGGTTGAGCCATTTAATTGAATACCCCTACCTCGACACGACACGAACCCGACACGCTAACCCGAATTGACACCCCTAGCAACAACCCACCAACTTACCCACATGAATCGGTTTCCAATGGCAAAGACTAGTCGCCGACAGCCACAAGCATTGGGTTGGTTGGTAGTTGGCTCGAATTTGGTCAGTTGAGGCAGGTGGATCGGTTCCACAAATTGCTTAGACAACCCTAAGTAAATCGAAAAAAGAGTTATGAACTAAATTTTTATTGATGAACAATCAAAATTTATTTTCAAAGTAAATGATAAAATTCTATCAAATGTATAACGAACTACTATGTTGTTGACGTGTCTTTTGAAAAAGAAAAGATTTGTGACCCTTCTTCAATGAATCATGTTTAATAAACCAAATTCAATGAATCATGTTTAATAAACCAAATCAGATAATCACATCAGCAAAAGACTTCTAATTGAAATTTGCTTCTCTTTGATGGGCATCCACAACATTTAAGATCCTGTGTATAAGCAATTAAGCATGACAACCATGTTTTTAGCCGGACTTTCATTCTGATGGAATGGTTTCGACCAAAAGGACACTAAGATGAAACAACTAATGAATGAAACTGTGTCCATAAGCAGGATTTTTCTTAAGGGGGCCAAATCGGATAAGAATCCTTCCGCTTTAAATTCTCAAACTATTCCTAACTTTATCTAGATATAAGATACATGTTACACGAATTTTTTTTTTTTTAAGATTACGGAATTGTTTTTAATAGATGCTTATATTTGACTAAGAATGATAGGAAATTATATATTATTAAATAGCAGGAATATTTTTCCAGCCAAATCAATTCCTTAATACTATCAAGCTCATTGTTAAAGGTTCCATGACATTTTTTTTAAATTTTTAATTTTTTTTTATAAAGGTTCCATGACCTCATGTTTCTATTTGTTTTATTATTAACAACAACCAAAAAAAAAAAAAAAAAAAAATTCTGGCTTAATTGACTTAAGTCTTGTTTCTCAAAAAAGAAAAAAAAAGAAAAAAAAGAAGAAAGTATTGTCTTTAGCGTTGACTTGACTTGCAACGAATGAAAGCAATTTTAACAGAATAAAAGCACAATATTTCTTTTATGACCTCACAATTTGATGATATATGCGTGAGTGATGAACCAATAACCACAAATAACAAAGACTTACAATTTTTTTTTTTTCACTACTCACAATTGCACATTCATAAGCTGAGAGAAAAAGTATGGTAAAGTATATCTCCACATACTTTCTAAAAGCAGCACATCCATAGAGAGAGAAATCAAAGGATAGAAGCACAATATCTTCTATATTGTTTTCTCCACTAAAGATTGCCAACCTAGCTTTGCAACCTGTCTGATTTCAGACCAAAAAGAAAAGGTGTAACGGGCCAATCCAAACAACCTATGTGTTGTGGTGGTGAGACTGAGACTTGAAAAGACCATTTAAAAAAGCAAACATCACTCAACGGTAGACCATCCCAGAACTTGGCACAGGCTAGTCATATTAACCGAGGTCCAAGAAGTAAAAGTGTAAAAGTAAAACCATTTTGGTGCATCCATCATTTCGTGTCAACCATGTAAAAGCCGTAGTCATAAACCTTTTTTGTGTATTTGCCACTAACTTTTCAAATATTTTTTTTTTATTTTAAAAAATAAAAAAACTAATAAAATTATATTTTCATCAATTTTTACTAATTTAAAAAATAAATGTTCAATAAAAAGATCCATTCAAACAAACACACACTTAGGCTTTGAGCCTTTAAATAGTGTGTTTGAAAGCTTGGAAAGAATGAGAGTAAAGGGGGAAGGAGAGGAGAAGAGAGGGGGAAGTTGAGGGGAGGGGTAGTATGGTTGCCAATTTATCATATTTTGATGTTTTAAAAATTAAATTGTATAAAGGGAGATAAATTAAATATCACTTCTTTTTATTTAGATGTTTTAAAAATTAAGTAGAGGAGAAGAAATATTTAGTCATACAAATTGACAGTTATGACCCTCCTTTACAAGTTTTAAAAATGTAGATATAAAAATTGACATTATGAACAAAAATTTGATAATTTATTTTTTTATAATATAAGTGGAACTCTTCTCCTCGCAAATTTGGGGAATTAAAAATACCCCTCCATATTCACTCAGTCCTTCTTCCTCAAGCTTAAAAAAAAAAAAATCCAAACAAGATACATTAAACTCTCAACATTCCCTCCCCTCTACTCTCCATCCATAGTCTTGATTCAGGTGGGAAATAACATGAAAAAATTTCTAAGTAAATTACATTATAAGAAGATTGCTTGACCATTGCAATGTCATTCCTTTAATTTAAAATGTACCAATGTATGCCTTATCTTTTTTTAATTAGTACTTTATCTGTATGTTAGTATTTTTCTTCAAATTAATAAATAAATAAAAAATCAAATTTTATTCTAAAAAACATGTCCTAACCCATACATTAATTACCTTAATAGTCTCGAATAATAAACACATTATATGCACAAACACATTACATGCGTGATCTAAATGGATTGTGCGCGTGATGTGTTTATTATAGGAGGTTACTAACTATTAAGGTTAGATGAGTTTTAGTTAGCTTAATTGGTAAAATTCATTGTCAAATAAGGGATTTGGGTATGAATTTCGCTTACACTAAAATCCAATTAGTGTTTTGGCCTAAATATAAAAAAACCATCATAAAACAAGAGTTATAAGTTCAAATTTGTCACTTGTATGTGTGTAATATTTAGGTCAACATTGTCATTGTGTATGTAATTGATTTGTTATTGGAGAGAATAACACATTTTAACAAATTTAAATTTCTAATTTGATGAAATACTAACAAATAGAGTAAAATGCTCATTATGAAAAGATATGGGAGTTTTATGCTAAAAGGGACATTGCAACTATCCAATACTGATGAGAAAAAGTGCAAATTTCCCTTACATTTCTCTCTCTAAAATATATAGCTAATTTAATTTTGGACATGTAATTTAAAAAAAAATAAAAAAAAATCTAATTTAATATTTTTAAATTTCTAAAAAAGAATAATCTTATATTTCCATCTATAATTTGCCTATTCAGGGTATCGGTTCAATTTTGACCCTTTAAATATAGGGTGTCTCAACATTCGTTATCACATTTCCATATTTTGAAAAACTAAAATCCAATTTTTCAACTTCAGGAGACCAAAATCAAAAAAATCTTATATTTTAGAGATAAAAATGCAATTTACCCAAAAGTATCATATATCTTTTTTTTTTTAATTTATTTTTATTGATTATTATTATTATTATTAAGTGGAGCACGTATTAGAATACGCCAAAATATGTGCGTACTATAGGCTATATTGTATAAGAGCATCCACCCAATAAGAAAAAAACAAAACAAGAATCAAGAAAGAAGGTACAAAAGGGTGAAAAACAAGATATAAAGCTAACTTATAAAATTCAAGAACTCAATAAACTCAATAAACTTAGGGAAAGAGAAGGACCAGATCAATGATCAATCTAATCATTTTTTTTGTTTTTTTGTTTTTTTTTTGGTTTTAAAAGAATACAAAATTTTTATAACTTATTTTGTGGGCGTGTCATTTATGATGGAGCTCCACTCTGGTTTAATTTACAAATCTTGGATGGCAAGAACTTGTAAAAGCAAAAAATTCAAATCAGGAAACATCTTTCCAACTAAACTAGTATATATGACTTTCATTTCTTCTCTGGATTCTCTGGTTCTTGAGGCTTGCAGTCAGAGGTAGTGCATGCCTCACAAGCTGGAGAAGAAAGAAAGTCGGAGAGACTGATGCGCAACGTTTGATGTTTTTCATCATTTGCGGGAACATGGAGGAGAGCTTCCATAATTAGAATCTCCCAATCACGAGGACGGAGAAATGAAAACCAGGAGTCATCTGTTTAAGGACAATCTGGCTTTGTTAATAAAGGAAAAGTTTGATTTAAATTCATGCGATATATGTTGCTGAACTAACAAAAATGATCAAACTATAAAATGTTTTTTTCCCCCCAATATAGACATTGATGGTGTTCAATCACAAGAATTCCCCAAAAAGCTTTTACGATACCAATTTTTTGTACAAACCAAAATGGAAAACGTCACAAGGGAAATAGTAACATATTGACTACAGTTGCTTATGAAGGTTACGAATTGGTTGTAAAATCATCAGACACACATGAAAGAGTTTAAAGAATATCAAACACCAAAACTGTAGCTGCAACAGTAAATATTGAACAATACAAACCTCCATTGCGAACTGCCTTCAGCTGGAAGACTCCGGAGCCTTGTGGTCCAAACACAGGAAATGTGCAAGACACAGACTTTCTCTTATGAGCTACTGCAAGTGATGCATTGTACCATGGACCCTTCACAATTGGTTCCCCAATAGCATCTAAAAGTGCCTTGTTCTTACTAGCTTTCTCCAAGGCTTTGCTGCAAAATTTGTAGGGAAATTATTAACTCCAAGGTGAGTAAAAGTGAGCATAAATGTGATACATGATACATTGCTTTAATCATATAAACAATGAAGACAGATAAAAGAGGTTTTTGTTAACAATGAAGGAATTTGAAGCTTAAAGAATTGTTCAACAATGACGGATGAGCAATGTAACAGAGACAAAGGAAAGGTGAGAGAGAAATTAAAACAGAAAGAGAAACCAGAGAAAGTTATTTCAATTCTGTCAAGCTTAAAATAAAATACACAGTACCTACACTATTTATAGATTAAGTACATTATAGACTTGATCATTCCAGAGAGAGAGAGAGTATCAACTGCTCTTAACTAACTAAGAACTAACTCCAGATTATAAGCCGTGATTTCCGGAGCTGAAGGACCTGGCTTCAGTGACAGTTAGAGCTGAAATCCTAACTGCATAGCACCAACACATAGCTTCTTCAAACCAGAACCATTTGGGAGGGATGACATCGAAACGGCACCGTTTGAACACTTATATCTGGTTGACATAAAACTACACCGTTCCAATAAGTAGAACGACACCATTTCTCTTAATTCATTAATATTCTTTTAACACAGACACAAAACGGCAGCGTTTAGTCTAAGAGCCGTTAGACATAAACTAGCAGTTGTAACTTGTCTTCTTCAATTTCCAATTTCTGAGTTTCAGTTTCAGTCCTTCCTTTCACAGAGTACTCCCCCGAACTCTACCAATCTTGAGATGCAGCTATGGAAGGGCATTTGGGCTCTAAGGGTGCCGAATTAAGGTCAAAAACCTTGTGTGGCGTGCTTGTTGTAATACCACGCCAACAAAGGCAAGCTTAGTCCGTCGTACCATCATCAATGATTTACTGTGTGATCACTGCCATACAGTCCAGGAAACTCCACTACACGCCTTGTGGTCCTCGCAGGAATTCATTGTGGTGTGGTCTGATCTTGAACTATGGTATTTCTGAAGAACAGTTCAATTTCTGGACTTCAAGGAGCTGCTGTCATGGATACATATGCAACAAAAAAATACAGAATTATTTGCTATGATGGTTTGACGATGTGGACACAAAGTAACCGGGTAAGACTTCGACAAAATGCTTTGGCACTCCACCAAATTGCCCAACTCTCAAACGAAAGGTATGCAGAATTCCTGGCTTGTCAAATTCTGCCTGTTGTTCGTCAACCCCGCACAAGTTGTCGTTGGCTTCCTCGACCAATAGGTTATGTGAAAATAAATTTTGATGGGGCTGTATTTTTCAATGAGAACAAGGCTGGTTTGGGGTCACATCAGGGACAGTTCCGATTTAGTTTTAGCCTCATGCTCTGAAATATTGTCCAAAGCCTATACCAGCAATGAAGTTGAAGCACTTGCATGGGCAAAGGCACTCTCCTTTGCAAAAGAATTGGGAATTACGGAGTGCTCGAAGGTGATTCTTTGGTTGTTATCAAAGTCTTGCTAGATGAAGATGGTTCCTTGGCTTCCTATGGTTTGTTGGTTGAAGATGTGAAGATACACTCTCAATGTTTTGATCAATTACTTTACTCTCATATAAAGAGAGAAAGTAACTCTGTTACTCATAGTTTAGTTAGATATGCTATTAATATTCTAGACTTTTTAGTTTGGATGGAGGATATTCCACCACAGATTTTTATTTTTATTTTTATTTTTGTATTTCAAGCTAATTTAGCGTTTGGGTATGGTGGCTAGGAGAGAGAGAGAGAGAGAGAGAGAGAGAGAGAGAGAGAGAGAGAGAGAGAGAGAGAGAGAGAGAGAGAGAGAGAGAGAAATAATANCATGTTGTCCAGGTAACATACATCAGAACAACATATATTCTTATGTATCGACTAAATCTTCCTTACCAACATACAAGCATTTGAATCACATTCTTCATCATCACCCAAGATATATCAACTAACAAAAACACAAGTGACCAAATATCTCATAATTGAGAATGAAGTAGAAGATGGTCAATTGATTTCCCACTACATTTGCAGATACAAAACAAATCAACATCACTAAATTCCACTTTCAAAAACTTTCCCCAAGTTGTTCTCCAATGTCCATGTAAAAAAAAAAAAAAAAAAAATTACCTTACAAGGCACCTAAGCACTCTTCCATGGGAACATTACTCTTGAAGAACCTCTCAAAGCATCATAGAATGATCAAATATGATCAAATACTACTTATAAAAACAAATAAAAAAAATCAAATAATGATCAAACATGGACTTCTAACCTCCAAGACACTTGGTCTACACCTCCATTAGTAGGAAAAATGAAAATATAACAAATCAAAAAGCTAAACCACAGACCCAATTCTCAATCCTAGAAAGCACAATTAAATCAAGAATTCCAAGAAGCCACTCCTGTTTCTATTGAGTTGCCTATAGCTGAAGCATTCTTGTCTACAGCCAAGTAAAAAGATCAAGAAACAGGCCGATTGGTTATAGCTCAACTGGTACTTCCTTCTCCCATGATAATTAGTTGGAGGGTGAAGTCATGTGTCTAAGACACATTGGGTGATTGTGTAACTTACAAACCAATAATAATAATAATAATAATAATAATAAATCAAGAAACAGGTCTTTCATAAAAGAATTATTGCACCATATATCACGCCAAAAAGAACTGTTTTACCATCTCTAACTAGAAATTTGATATGCTAGAAAAAAGACCTAAACTCCTCTAATATTCTTCCATATATCAACCCCATGAAATCCCCCTTAATTGTCTTTGTCGCCCCCTCCCCACACCCCCTCTTCTCCCCCCAACCCTTTAAAGAAATGCCTCTCCATGTTCTACACTAATGACACGCCTCCAATGTTGAGAGAGACCTCCACAATCATTGTCCTAGGAGGAATTGATTAAAAGTACTTAATTTATGCACCCCACTCCTCCTCCACTAGATAAAATTTGTTGGTGCCACCCAACCCACAAAAGAATTGTTTTGCAGTTTTCCCCATCC
This sequence comes from Quercus suber, assembly GCF_002906115.3. Taxonomy (NCBI): domain Eukaryota; kingdom Viridiplantae; phylum Streptophyta; class Magnoliopsida; order Fagales; family Fagaceae; genus Quercus; species Quercus suber. Next base: position 84,618 of record NW_027069788.1, on the reverse strand, counting down.
ATTAGAAATATGAATAGGCTCAGTGAAAAGCAAAATAAAATATGTTTGTAGGCTAGATAGCATACTTTTGACAATGGCGATCCTTCTTTTTAATGAATACAACTTATTATTACCTACTAATATCATTTCCACCTTTTCAATGATATTAGGGTTTTTGTCTTTCTCATACCTTTTCAGTGATGACATTCCAAATTGCTTGTGCCTTAGAGGACAAACTCAGAGATAATCCCAAATATACCATAGGTTGGGTACCCACCTTTATTTTATTTTATTTATCATTATTATTTATTACAACAATCAAGTTAGTCAGATAAACATAAAGCATTTAACCACTCAAGTAGAGTATTGAATAATAAAAGCTTCAAATCGTTAAGCATTCCTCTCCAGCCAAAAACCCACCTTACAATCCAAGACTCAGGCTAGCTCTATTATGCCCTTCACTTCATCTATTGATACAAGCTCACTTTGGTTAACCTTTAACCTTGACACTAACTCAAAATAGAGAAAAACATATCGAGTATAACCAAGCTGACCAGAATTTGATTCACATAATAACATTGTAGCATCAACAAAAATAGATGAGAGATTTTCATAACCCCTTTACTTTCTCCCATAAGCTGAAAACTAGCTTATCCACCCTCCACAACTTTGTATAACGTCCTATTGAGTATTTCCATTACCAAGATGAAAAAAGAAAAAAAAAAAGGATTACGGGTCTTCTTACTTCAATCCTCTTGAACTATTGAAAAAAAACAGTTTGGCTTCCATTAACCATAATTGAGAATCAAATTGTCGAAACACAAACATAAAACTTAACCCACTTCCTCCAGTTTTCTACAAAATCAAAATTTTCTAATAGATACATCAAAGTAGCCCAAATAACATGATCATTTGGTTTTTCAATATCCAGCTTACATATTTCCCTAGGACTATTGCTTCATATTCAGCTATCAATGCACTCATTCTCAATAAGAATTGAATCAAGGATTTGCCAGCCTTCTGTGAAAGCAGTTTGTGTATCTCAAACAAGACTACCTATAGCACATTTTAAAGCTATTGACCTACATCTTTTGATGCGGACAAGAAAGAGTTCAAGGAAAAACAAGATTAATTATATAAAGATTCAAGATTTGTGATCTAGTTTGACGTGGGACTTCCTTGACACCACGGATGAATGGCCATTTGACCAACATTAGGAAAAAAGTAAGTAATTTATAGGAACTTTTATATAAGGAGACACCACCCTTCAGGATGTTACATAATAAGCCCCAGTTAAGGGTCTTCCCATAGATTGTAAAGACTCCTTTGTAAATATATTTTAATCTTCTTTTGTGGATTTTTTTTTTTTGGGAGGAGAGGGACACTCTACTCCTTCAATATTTAATTTGTCAAGTAGGTCTTGAAATAGCTGAACCATGTCATGTTGTCCGAGGTTGCACTTCTGAAGTTTGATCCTACCCCTAGCCCATATATCCTAGGCAGCAGGACATTCCAATAGTACAAGAATTTTGGTCTCTGGAAGCCAAGTACAAATTGGACATACTCTTTCACGGATAATTTTTTTTTTTTTTTTTTAAATTAACCTGTGTAGGCAAGATTCCATAAAATACTCTCCACCCAAATTTTTTTTATCTTATTGGGAACTTTCAACTTCCATAGGGCTTGCCATACCTGCTGCATATCGCATCCTCTAGAGCACTCAACCCACCCTTCATGCTTAAGAACCTCTTGTGCCACATGATACTCTGACCTTACAGAATAGCCACCATTCCTAGTGTGCACCCAAAATATGGAATCACCAACCTGTCTTCGGCTTAGAGGGATTTTGCAGATAGCATCCACATCTTCCCTGTGAAAAATTGTAGTCATAAAATCTCTTCTCCACCAGTGCAAGTCTTGATCAATAAGTTCAGACACAAACCAGTCCTCCACCTTTGCATTGACCGAATGAAGAACCCTGTTAGTTGGGTAGTTTAGAATCCACTTGTCAGATTTAATTTTAATGGTTGACCCATCACCAACTCGCCAACAACAACTAGCCTTTAAAATGGGAGAGCTGCCACAATACTTCTCCACACATAGGAACAATTAGGTGACTCCATAACATCTAAAAAGTGAGATCTAGGAAAGTATCGGGCTGAAAAACACTTGTAAAATAGTGGCTCCTTTTCTTGCATCAATCTCCATCCTTGCTTGGCTAGCATAGCTAAGTTGAAAGTCCTTAAATCTCGAAATCCCATACTACCCTTTTTCTTTGCAACAGTTAATTTATCCCAACTTCTCCAATGGATCTTCCTATCATTTCTCACTTGCCCCCACCAAAATCTTGCACACATAGAATTTTGCTCCTCACATAATTTTATTGGTAGTTGGAACACACCCATAGTATAGGTTGGAATAGATTGAGTCACCGCTTTGATGAGGACTTCCTTACCAGCCCTAGACAACATCATGCCTTTCCATCCCTATAATTTTTTCCACACCCAATCCTTTAAAAAAGAGAAAGTTTGGTACTTCGCACGTCTAATGAGTGTAGGTAGCCCCAAATATGTCACATATCTGTTCACCTCCTTTACCTAAGGGTCTCTTTAATTTCTTCCTTCTTATCACTAGGGGTATTACTACTAAAGAACATTGATGATTTCTTCAAATTTATACTCTGACCTGAAGCCTTTGCATAAACCTGAATAATATCAGCATTAGTGTGGAATCAGTTGGGTATTATATGCCCTTTGACCCCAATGTTATTATGAGCACACATCCAAAGAAAAGTTTTGATTCTAGGGAGTGTGTCAGCTTTCAAATCCACTTAGCGGAAAAGATGGGGCTATCTTCAATACCCATAGAATTCCTATAAGTACTTCTTAGGTCAAAAGTACCTTGAGGGGAGTCGGCCTAAGCCAATTTGTCCACTCCTCTAGATGTTATCGTAGTGAGAATAGCTTGAATCATCCACTTGATATCAAGGGGGAGTTCAAAAGGAATTTTTTCCCAATCCTAACCCGTGTCGAACAATATGGCCTTTACTTCCAAAAGGCTTGCTTCGTGGGTAATGGGTCCCTGAATAAGCTATCTAAGCAGACCTCCATTCGTCCAATTGTTATGCCAAATATTTAATCTACTATCCCTTCCAACCACCCACCTACTACCCTCAATGAATGTATCCATGCCTCTCTTCATTGCTGCCCATGTTGGTGAGCAGGGAAGTTTGTTTGGATTTGTAGCAACCCTCATTCTTTGGCTGTGGTATTTCATCTTCAAGACTTGAACCTAAGGAGCCTGTCCTTTAGTATGGAACCTCCAATTTAGCTTGGCAAGAAGGGAAATGTTCCTCCCCTTCGCTGAATGCAACCCAAGGCCCCTTTCCTCTTTCGCTTTAGTCACCTTATCCCATCCAACCCAATGAATCTTCTTGGTTGTGTCCAAAGACCCCCACAAAAAGTTCCAGTTCACTCTATCTAAACTCTCCAAAATTCTACTAGGGAGGTGAGATCATTGCATAATATAAGATGGTATAGTAGTTGATGAGGCTTGAATTAGCACTGAACAACCAGCCAAGGATAACATTTGGCTTTTCATTTCGAGAGCTTTTGTTTTACTCTATCAAGAATAAAATTATAGTCTTGGGATGAAGAACCAGGAGGCTTCAAAGGATACCCTAGATACTTCCCAAAAGCAGGGGTGGACGCAAATCCAAGGATGTCACATAATGACTTCTTAGTGTCCCTATCCATATTTGGAGAGACATAAACTCTCGATTTGGACTCTCTTACTATTTGTCTAGATAAGCCGCAAAATAATCTAACACATCTCTTATGGCTAAACAATTCACTCCATCAGCTTTAGCAAAGAGCATAATATCATCTGTAAACATCAAATGGGAGAAAGTCAGACCACTTTGGGAAGCCTTAACTGAATGCAAAAGCTTCGCATTGCACTTCTCTTGAATAAGTTGACCAAGGAAGTCCATGTAAAGAATGAAGAGATAAGGGGATAAAGAGTCTCCTTGCCTTATCCCCTTAGAAGGAAAAATCAAGTCAAGAGCTTCACCATTAAACAAAATAGATGTAGACACCGTTGATACGCAGCTCATGATGATATCTCTAATATCAGGAGGAACGTTGGCCTTAATAAGCATTTCTCTAATGAAACTCCACTCTACCTTGTCATAAGCCTTCTTCAAGTCTATTTTTAAACTTTGGGTAGGTGGCTTTGATTCTTATTTTTGCCCTTGATATTTTTAAGTGGGGCACCCATATTGGGTTTTCTAAGAAAAACAGGCCCAATAATTAGAGCCCAACAGGCATCACACGAGCCCACCAACAAATATTCTGCTCTTGGGATTTAAATTTAGACTCTTGTAATTATCAAGCATTGCTATTGTGTTACAACTTGCAATGGACTTCCTATCCTATTTATCATCATTTTTTTTTTTAATATCTATTTCTTTCCAAATGGCTTAAAACTTATTTGATTGGCAGCCACAATCTACCAATAGCCCAAGTGAATTGAATAATTATTTTAGCCTTGAATTTGCTACTCAAAAAAAGAAAAAAAGAAAAAAGAAAAGAAGAAGAAGAAGAAGAAAGNGGGGGGGGGGGGGGGTATGGGGGTTGATAAGAGGTAAAGTAATCTAAATATGGATTTGATGTCTTACAATATGTTACCATCTGCCAAAGTGATTGAGCATTTTGGACTGCTCATAATAAGGATAACTAAATCATAGTATGATATATTCTCTAAATATAACAGAGAAGTTTTTATCATCACAGTGAGTTAAATATTAGGGTGCACCATATACTGGACAATGAGGCAATGACTGGTAATTCTTCATAACTTTATTCAGTTTCTGAGTCCTTCTTTACCCTTTATCTAAGTTTAAGATCTCTCTCTTTCTCTTCATGGAAGACAACAGACATATCCACCATGGTCAAGATTCCATGGGTCTCAATATATGGAATTTTTTTTGATAACCGAGAGACCTTCCCAACACATGCCCTTCGGACTTGTGGTGGCCAGGGAAAATTCAGGATGTGGGTGTGTCCCCCCTTTAAGCTTGCACATCAAGTAATTGCAACTGAGATGCACAGCTAGGGATATGGACATCCATATGCTATTTCCATTTTCCACAAAGTTTCTCTTACTATTAAGCTATTTAAGAAGGATGATCTCAGTTCTTTCTATCATGTCACACTCGTTTGATCTATACCTGATATTCAAAGTCAATAGATTTAACACTCTACCAAATCTGAAGGAAAATTTTGGTATAATGTAAAAGATATGCAAGCACATGAAGCTTAAATAACGAGCCATGGGATATTTAGACCTGTGGAATCTTGACCACAGTGAGTATCTCTCTCTCTCTCTCTCTACACACACAGACACACTAGATTTACCATGACATGATGACAAACATAGACATTACACGATGTGCTTCCTATAAAAGGACCATGATGTTGGCAGAAGGCACTCTGCATATAACCAAATTTTCAGACTTGTAATTTCTGGTAAGAAGCTGGACATGAAGATGAGACAACAATAACCCTCCAACCAGCTCTGTCTTGAAACAATAACCATCTGGATATGGTCACGAATGCGTAAATATGCCATATCCAAAATAACTTGCCACGAGTCGATTTTGCAGATAGCATCCACATCTTCCCTGTGAAAAATTGTAGTCATAAAATCTCTTCTCCACCAGTGCAAGTCTTGATCAATAAGTTCAGACACAAACCAGTCCTCCACCTTTGCATTGACCGAATGAAGAACCCTGTTAGTTGGGTAGTTTAGAATCCACTTGTCAGATTTAATTTTAATGGTTGACCCATCACCAACTCGCCAACAACAACTAGCCTTTAAAATGGGAGAGCTGCCACAATACTTCTCCACACATAGGAACAATTAGGTGACTCCATAACATCTAAAAAGTGAGATCTAGGAAAGTATCGGGCTGAAAAACACTTGTAAAATAGTGGCTCCTTTTCTTGCATCAATCTCCATCCTTGCTTGGCTAGCATAGCTAAGTTGAAAGTCCTTAAATCTCGAAATCCCATACTACCCTTTTTCTTTGCAACAGTTAATTTATCCCAACTTCTCCAATGGATCTTCCTATCATTTCTCACTTGCCCCCACCAAAATCTTGCACACATAGAATTTTGCTCCTCACATAATTTTATTGGTAGTTGGAACACACCCATAGTATAGGTTGGAATAGATTGAGTCACCGCTTTGATGAGGACTTCCTTACCAGCCCTAGACAACATCATGCCTTTCCATCCCTATAATTTTTTCCACACCCAATCCTTTAAAAAAGAGAAAGTTTGGTACTTCGCACGTCTAATGAGTGTAGGTAGCCCCAAATATGTCACATATCTGTTCACCTCCTTTACCTAAGGGTCTCTTTAATTTCTTCCTTCTTATCACTAGGGGTATTACTACTAAAGAACATTGATGATTTCTTCAAATTTATACTCTGACCTGAAGCCTTTGCATAAACCTGAATAATATCAGCATTAGTGTGGAATCAGTTGGGTATTATATGCCCTTTGACCCCAATGTTATTATGAGCACACATCCAAAGAAAAGTTTTGATTCTAGGGAGTGTGTCAGCTTTCAAATCCACTTAGCGGAAAAGATGGGGCTATCTTCAATACCCATAGAATTCCTATAAGTACTTCTTAGGTCAAAAGTACCTTGAGGGGAGTCGGCCTAAGCCAATTTGTCCACTCCTCTAGATGTTATCGTAGTGAGAATAGCTTGAATCATCCACTTGATATCAAGGGGGAGTTCAAAAGGAATTTTTTCCCAATCCTAACCCGTGTCGAACAATATGGCCTTTACTTCCAAAAGGCTTGCTTCGTGGGTAATGGGTCCCTGAATAAGCTATCTAAGCAGACCTCCATTCGTCCAATTGTTATGCCAAATATTTAATCTACTATCCCTTCCAACCACCCACCTACTACCCTCAATGAATGTATCCATGCCTCTCTTCATTGCTGCCCATGTTGGTGAGCAGGGAAGTTTGTTTGGATTTGTAGCAACCCTCATTCTTTGGCTGTGGTATTTCATCTTCAAGACTTGAACCTAAGGAGCCTGTCCTTTAGTATGGAACCTCCAATTTAGCTTGGCAAGAAGGGAAATGTTCCTCCCCTTCGCTGAATGCAACCCAAGGCCCCTTTCCTCTTTCGCTTTAGTCACCTTATCCCATCCAACCCAATGAATCTTCTTGGTTGTGTCCAAAGACCCCCACAAAAAGTTCCAGTTCACTCTATCTAAACTCTCCAAAATTCTACTAGGGAGGTGAGATCATTGCATAATATAAGATGGTATAGTAGTTGATGAGGCTTGAATTAGCACTGAACAACCAGCCAAGGATAACATTTGGCTTTTCATTTCGAGAGCTTTTGTTTTACTCTATCAAGAATAAAATTATAGTCTTGGGATGAAGAACCAGGAGGCTTCAAAGGATACCCTAGATACTTCCCAAAAGCAGGGGTGGACGCAAATCCAAGGATGTCACATAATGACTTCTTAGTGTCCCTATCCATATTTGGAGAGACATAAACTCTCGATTTGGACTCTCTTACTATTTGTCTAGATAAGCCGCAAAATAATCTAACACATCTCTTATGGCTAAACAATTCACTCCATCAGCTTTAGCAAAGAGCATAATATCATCTGTAAACATCAAATGGGAGAAAGTCAGACCACTTTGGGAAGCCTTAACTGAATGCAAAAGCTTCGCATTGCACTTCTCTTGAATAAGTTGACCAAGGAAGTCCATGTAAAGAATGAAGAGATAAGGGGATAAAGAGTCTCCTTGCCTTATCCCCTTAGAAGGAAAAATCAAGTCAAGAGCTTCACCATTAAACAAAATAGATGTAGACACCGTTGATACGCAGCTCATGATGATATCTCTAATATCAGGAGGAACGTTGGCCTTAATAAGCATTTCTCTAATGAAACTCCACTCTACCTTGTCATAAGCCTTCTTCAAGTCTATTTTTAAACTTTGGGTAGGTGGCTTTGATTCTTATTTTTGCCCTTGATATTTTTAAGTGGGGCACCCATATTGGGTTTTCTAAGAAAAACAGGCCCAATAATTAGAGCCCAACAGGCATCACACGAGCCCACCAACAAATATTCTGCTCTTGGGATTTAAATTTAGACTCTTGTAATTATCAAGCATTGCTATTGTGTTACAACTTGCAATGGACTTCCTATCCTATTTATCATCATTTTTTTTTTTAATATCTATTTCTTTCCAAATGGCTTAAAACTTATTTGATTGGCAGCCACAATCTACCAATAGCCCAAGTGAATTGAATAATTATTTTAGCCTTGAATTTGCTACTCAAAAAAAGAAAAAAAGAAAAAAGAAAAGAAGAAGAAGAAGAAGAAAGGATAGAGTATTATTTTAAGATTATACTTACTTCAAATCTCATATTATTTTTCTTATTTATTTGTAAAAAACCACATATACATATAGGTAATACATTTGATATTGTAGTTATAAACCAAAAGATAATTTGAGAAGAAAAAATAATTTTATAGGTTTTCAAAGAATAAACCAAACATGGATATCTAAAGATTAATTAAGGGAATCTTATCAAATTCCTAATTAAACTAAATGTATGTAGAGAGTTTTATTTATGGGCATTTAGATTCTCAAGTATAACATTGTTGACAATGTAGATGTCAAAGGGCATATTATATTCCCTGAAAGTTAATACCTCCTCTTGTCAATGGGAGATATCATCTATTTATAATATATAAAGTCTCATATTGTCAGTGGGAGATATCATTGTTGAGGACAAATTTTTCACATTGCATGGCTTCATTTCATTGGCGACCTGCACCACGTCAACACTATCATGGATTTTGAGAAAATCTCTTCTAAAGCCCAAAAGAGCCATATTTACACAAAAAGGCGTCAAAGGCCATTGTTCAAGCGTCAAAGCCCATGATTCAAGCTCATAGCACATCATCTCATTTTTTTGCTCATGATCCAAGCTCATGAGTCTCATCGGGGGAATTTCGGGAGTCGTGGTTGGAGGGCCAAGAAGTATGTTTAGTAAAGCTCCAGTGGTTCAAAGTTGATAAAGGAAAGCATGTTGCTTGGCATGTCTTCTCCAATTCCCTGAACTTTGACGGGTCAGTGTGCAATAGGTAACATTTGGTAAGCCTCTCATATCACATAACACTTAAAATGATAAAACTCCCCATGCTCTTTATATAAAAATTAATTTTCATCATATAATATAAGTTTAAAAATGTAATTATAGTATTTCATATAAATTATATTATTATCATCTAAATCAATTCCAATCACATGGCTAAATATATATTTATATCTCATATCTAGCATTAAAATGCTCTCTTTACTCTCCAAGATTTGGTTAAAATACAAAAAGACCATAATTACATCCCTAAAACTTCATCAAATATCAACCAACTAGTCTATTACTTACCAAAATTATATATGGACTAAACACATAATTTTTCAAAAGAGGAAACTTAGCCAAAAACACTAACAGCAATTCTAGCAGAAGCTATTTTGCAGAAACGACTCTAGTAGAAGCTACAAATAGCTTCAGCAGAAGCAGAAATAGCTTCTGTTGAAGCTGCATAGCTCCAGCACATTTTATAGTAGCTCCAGCTGTAGTACCATAAATAGAAGGATCCCTTAAAGATTATCTTACCATCTTAGCCAAACTATGAATTCAATGCCAAATATTTTCTTCCAAGCAAAAGATATCATTCAAATGGCATCTTCTGACAGCTGTAGTAGCAGCTCCAAAAGCGTTAAATTCTCAAACTTTCTTCTTTTGGCTAAAAAACAAAAGACCACTTACTTTGTCAAAGATTTTGCCTTATTTGCTAAAATTCCCTTCAACTAGTTCTAATCTAGTTAAATACTTGGCTTTATATAAAGAGGACCAAGCCACACATATTGGGGACCATCCATTCCTCTCTCACCCCCTTATTCTGAAACTCCATTTGGTTGCCACATACACATTCCCATACTTCTCCATCTCTCTTACAAAATCCCTCTTCAAAGATAACAACACAACACACATATTACAACACCATTACCCATTACCCATCTTTCCCACACTCCATTATTCTGAAGTATCATCATTTTGCTACCCAAAAACACATTTCCATCTCATTCTTTATTTCTTATACAAAATCCCCCTTCTTAGAGAGCAACATAACTAATGTCATAACACAAAAAACAACTCCAGCAGCAGCCTTTACTACATTTAATCTTCATATTATCTATCTCATACTTCCATTTATTTTACGAACACATTCCTTACAAAATACCCATATATACTTCTCATATATCTTCAAACACCATATATCACCAAATATAAATATATATACTTCTTACCATCTCCACACATCTTAAAACATATCAAACACTCTTCCAAGAACGCATTACAAAAGCCCTTTCTCATGGAAGGCATATGAACATCAATACAAAGGCCTTTCTCTTAAAAGGCACAAAGACTTCATATTAAAGTCATTCTCATTGAAGTCATACATTTCTAATACTTAAAGCTATTCTTATGAAATGCACAAACTTATGAAATTAAAAGCCCTTCTTATGAAAGACAATATCACTTATACTTGACTAAAAACTAGAAGAGTATTACATGGGGAAAATTATTTAAGTGCATGATTAAGGGGACAAACTTAACCAACCGATGCACACGATTGGACATACTCTCTCTCCCTCTAGTTGCACCCATTTTTCCCTTTCAAATATGAAGTCACCATGAAAGGATTCACTTCACCATGCTGTTGAAATGTTAAGTCCACTGGTGTTGTATGGTTGGAGTTGCAAAATATGAAGATTGTTGAAATGCTAAGTCCATTGATGTTACGGCTAGAACTGCAAAATATGAAGATAAGTCATTATATTTTATCTTCAAATTTATATTATTAAGTATATTTTATTCATTATCATTTTACTGCTGGATGAAAATTACTTTAATATTTTCTCATCATTTAATAAACATGGATTCACACTAATACTTCATTAATGAACATATATATATATATATATATATTAATAAATGGATCTACCATAGTTGGACATGTTATTCAAACATATCCACCAATGAACATATATTACTTGGACATAAACTATTGTTGGATATATATTACTTGGACATAAATGATTGTTGGATGTATATTATTGGGACATAAACCATTGTCGGATGTATACCTTATTAGGACATGGACCATTGCTTGACATATCTTATTATGTTGAACATAAACCATGAACCGCAACTAGACATGGACTATTGGATTCATCCCATTGTTGGATATTTGACACCTAATTAATTATTTTCTAACATTGGACATCATTTAATATACATAATAATAACGCATGAACTTACCATCTAATCAAAGCTATCATGCTAAGCATATTATTTATTTATTTCAACCATTATCATGGTTCTAAGACTTTGGGCTTTATCTATTTTGTAGGCTTAAAAATACAATGGAAGCCATTGGTCTATGCAGCCTAATGTTAAGTTTCGGGTTGAACTCTCCAAAACAAATCCGGGCCTAGCAAAGTCACACTTCTAATGAAAGACACATGGCTATGCAAAAAAACCGCCCTCGAAAATCATCTATTTATAATATATAAAATAAAAGTCTTTGACTTTTTTTTTTAAAACTTTTTTTTACGTTGCCACGTAAATTTTTAAAAGCTCACATTGTTCACGTTAACATTATAATATAAATTCTTAATTTGGTTTCTAGAGTCATTAAATGTCATTAATTTGGTTTCTTCTTCTAAAAAAAAACTAGATTAGTTTAAATTAATTAAAACTCATTTTTTTTTTCTTTAAAGCAACCTAACATTAAGCGAATTATGAATAAATTAGATTTGATATTCTCTAACATATATATTTTATTTAAACCGGTAAGGGTGCAATCTAGTGGTTGGAAGCTTGAGATGAGCTATAGCCTCAGACATCCTAGGTTTAATCCCTACTAAAAGTTCTCATTTACCAAAATAAAATTCCTTACTAAGAGTTCCCCTTAATTACATGATACATTGAATCGTGTATCTCAAATATGTATAACATATTTGATTTAAATTAGAAACTATTTTGTGAAAATTCTCTAAATCAACTAATACCAAATATTATAATTATAATTTCTATTTGTGAGACATACACAATAAATAAAGAAAATAAAGAAATAAAAAATATATAACTATAACCATAAGCATGAAAAGATTCTTTGCTTAAGAAGATCTTGATTATGAATTGCTAATTCAAATTCCAAAACATTTTGTTGCATGCCATATACCAAAATTTTGTTGTAAATCCTTGACAAAAAGAAACACCTTTACCCGAAACTTAGTTTCTTGCATATATAATTTTATGAATATATTAGTAAAAATCATTATGACAAACATGATGCTGAAAAGATTAATTTTCTTATTATTTATTACATTTTGAGATACGCTTGATACGATGTTTTATTTTTTTGATCATAGCTTGATATGATGTTGATTGGTATGATAATGAATATCCGTATGATTGCCTGATCAGGTGGCATGATGGAGCAGCTTGAAGAACTTAAGTAAGACTTAATGTGGGTTTTAGTTAGTTCAACTGGTAAAATCTTTGATGGTTGAATAAGAGATCTGGAGTTCAATCCCCTCCTACACCAAGAATCGATTGGTGTCTTGGTATGATGATAAAGAGCGCTCATCAAAAGCAGATGCCATAAGTTAAAATTCTCTCAAAAAAAAAAAAAAAAAAGAAAGAAAAAAAAGAAAAAAAGAGAGAGTAAGACTTATTGTTCATCATGCCTTTCAATATTTCTTCATTATTATTTTCCTTGTTAAAAAAACACACACACACACAGTAGTACTATTTACATAAAGGAGCATATTTAGTAATGAAATACCTTTTGTAGATTATTTAAAATGCAAAAAAGTGTTAGCTTATCATATGAGTATCATGATTTTTGAGAGAAATTGTTGTTGACCCACAAAATAGCAAGAGTTCAAATGCTATTTTAGTATTAAGTACTTAGTTATATAGTAACAATACTCTTCAGATTTGTTTTTTTTTTTACTAATTTCAAGAGAAACACTAACATTACTGAAAGTTCAAAATGTGTGTAAAATACCTTTGAACGTTTAGACCCTAAATTACAAAAAATCAATTCAAGCTTATTATTAAACAATTAATGTGCGGAACATGAACATAAGCCAAATACAGAATTGATAAACAATTGAAGTCAATTATAATCACATCCACAATGGAAAATAGAAAGCAAAGATAAAGGAAGAGAGATGCAAACACAAGGACAACACGCAATGTGTTATTGAAGAGGAAATCGAAACCCTCGGTGTAAAACCTCTCCGTCGCCCTCTAAGCGGTAATAATCAACTAGAAAATGTAGTTGGGATACATGAACAACAATAGACCCTCAAATCCTAATCTACTCAGGTACCTAAGCCCTCCAAGCTTCCTGCTCCAACGAGGTTGTGCCGAACCTTTTTCTTTTCTAGCTTACCGAATTCTGCTACTAGACCATAGCATCAACCAATAGACATTGGTTCCTTCCAAACTACTTTCCTTAGCACCAAATGTACCTTCTCACAGACGTGGGTGTGGTGAGATAAGGATTTGGTCAAGAACCTCTCAAGAATGTATCAATGAAGAGGAAGAGAGTAGAGGAATTTGTAGAGTCTCTTAGGTAAAGATTGAGGATGACGCAATCTTATTTTTCTCTAGGGTTTCTCTCACAAAAATTCTCTCTGGAAGCTCACTTGATTTCGTAGGTATAAGGGTCTATATATAGTGGTGTGTGTTTGGAATACGAAGAGTCAGTTTTTGCCAAACAGGGTAACTTGGTGGCTTGGCCTCGCGGCTTGTCCAAGTCACGAGTTCAAGTTGCGAGGTAACAGCCTGGCCAGCATGGGACTTTTGTCCTGTAGTGTGACAGTTGACACGACCCTTCAGCTTCCCTGTGTGCTTCTCACATGCCTGCAGTTGGCGGCTTGCTAGTCGCGAGTTAGCCGCAAGTCCTAGCTGCGAAACTCTGCTTCTTTGCACAAACTTGAGCTTTTTTTCACACTCTCTTCAGACATTACCTTTACATGAATCCCACATAAATACAAGGTTATTAAGTGCTAAATTACAAGCAAATTGGTACGGAATAAAGCCAACAAGATGGTTGATAAATTTCAACCTTACAATTACATACTATATTTTTGATGTTAGACATATTATGGCCCATATCAATTGTGGTCCCATGTACTGAACAAGCATATTAACCTTATGTTAGTTTATGATTAGTCATATATTCTTTACTATATAAATCCTACATTGGATTTATTATAATACAAGTGCTTAATATAATATATAGTTGTCAAGGGTTTTGTCATTGTGGACATAGGCCGCAACGCTGAACCACTTGCGCTCTCTCACCATGTGTGTTTTCCTTTTCACGCTTTTGCTCATCATTCAAGCATCACACACAATCACACAACTTTCACATTTAATATTGGTACATCAATCAAAGTGTAATATTAAACATTCTAATAATGTTCGGCTAAGATTTACTAATAATATAATAAACTATATCAACTACAATAATAACGACTTGTAAACTACTCATATTGTAATATTAATATAATATTCTAATACGAGATATTCTCATCAATAACTTATTGATGGTAAACAATAAAAATCAAACGACTTATTGATGGTAAACAATAAAAATCAAACGTGTTAGGAGAGGATTTGTTGCAACCTTGTATGCAGCAATTGTTGCCTACAAGGTAAGATGACACCCAAAAATAAGTGACAAATGTCCAAGAGTCATGTGTAATGCACTAAAAACCAACCCAACCCAAAGGCGGGTTGGATTGAATCGGATTTGTTTTAGCAGATCGATGAGTTGGTTGCACATTAATAACTTCATTGAGATCATTAGTAGTTCAACAAATCCACTTCCCACAACCTTTCATAAAAATTTGGACAACTAACTTGAAAAGGCCTTACAATTCACTCCAAGACATTTACCAAATTTGGAAAATTTTCAAAAATCAATTAATTTTTAGAGAAACCAGTAACTCATTAATTTTGTAACTAGTAATTAATTTTGCTCCAAGACCTTTTTACTCTTGTTAATTTTGTAACCAGTAACTAATTAATTTTTAGACAGTCCATATGAAAATATTTTGTAACAATTTGTATCTAGAGTCTGAATTCGGTAAGGATGAATTATAAAACTCATGTTTTACACCATCTAATAAGAGATTGTCTCATTAGCATTTTACTTAAAATTCAATACATTTTACCACACCTAATAACATCTCAATAAACTCCCAATTTTGTTGGATTTATATATGTGTATTAGAATTGATTGGACAAAAAAAAAAAAAAGAGCTATATTGATGTCCATTTAATGCTAATTATTAGTGTTCCACCTGAAACTAATTAATACTTAAAAATTAATGCATCTACCTCATCAAACACATGACAATAAATTAATATTTTATTAGAAAAGAAACACTTAGAAATGAATGCATGAACCAGTTGAAAACGAAATGCTTGTTTAATTTTGAAGCAACATATACGACATATGTACAATGTGTGGAGATCATTGTTGAAGGGTGGGCACTAAAATTAATGGCTTATGCAACTTGATGGTAGAAAGTTCTAAAATTTCTAGACTTGGTCCAACTTTGTCATTGCCGTCAAAAGGGGATGTGCATAGTTTTAAATTTAATTAATAAGAGAGAGAGAGAAAGAAAATGAGGATCCTATTAATTAAGTAAATATTTCTTGCATATTAAATGTGTATTAATTACATTACTAGTGGTTTGTTAATTGAATAAATTATGATACACAATTAATCAAGCCACATAAAAAATATTGTTTAAGATGTTAAAAACCAATGGAATTATCCAATAGAAAATTTAAGCCTGAATTGAATTCATTCTCATAAT
Source organism: Quercus suber (assembly GCF_002906115.3). NCBI lineage: Eukaryota > Viridiplantae > Streptophyta > Magnoliopsida > Fagales > Fagaceae > Quercus > Quercus suber. The sequence goes on along the minus strand of NW_027069788.1, from coordinate 68,618 downwards.
TGGTTATTAAATCAACTTGGTTTAATTCTCACCAAAAAAAAAAAAAAAATCAACTTAGCTTAATTTTCCTAAAATTGTCAACAGGTCTAAATAAGGACAAAATTGGGAAATGCCCCGTTTGGGTAAAAATAGCAGCATAATGCCATTTTCTCTAAACTATATAGGGAAATGCCCCTCTTTTGTAATTCGATTTTCCCAAAATCGAGTTATAAAAAAAAAAATTCTAGAGCCCTATAGCGGCGTTTTTAAGGACCTATAGTGACATTTTCAGGATCTATAGTGACGTTTTGTAACTCGATTTCCATAAAATCGAGTTATAGGCAATTTTTTAAAATTTTTTTACCTATAACTCGATTTCTTATAAATCGAGTTAAAAAACGCCACTATAGGTCCTAAAAACGTCACTATAGGCTCCTAAAAAACGCCGCTATAGGGCCTAACTTGATTTTGAGAAAATCGAGTTACAAAAGAGGGGCATTTCCCTATATAGTTTGGAGAAAAGGGCATTATGCTGCTATTTTTACCCAAACGGGGCATTTCCCAATTTTGTCCGTCTAAATAGTAAATATATATAAACCTAACACTATCGTATTGTCATAGGACTCAAGTGAAGTGAATGCTTGCAAGTTGTGAGATGAATGAGAAGAATTTAGTGGGTTTTTAGGTGCCAGTATCACTAATAAAAAATATTGAGAGAGAGAGAGAGAGAGAGAGAGAGAGAGAGAGAGAGAGAGAGAGAGAGAGAGAGAGAGAGAGAGAGAGAGAGAGAGAGAGAGAGAAGCTAAACTTAACAAAGTAAAATATACTACTAAATGTACATTAATATAATAAATTTAAATTCCTTAAACAATATTGGTCTCACTCAAAAGCTATTATCCACCCATTTGATCCTACTATTAGAGTGGATTTTCTAATGAAAATTTTAATATTAAAATATTATATTAATCTTTCCAATTTTTCTTTCTGTCCCAAGAGTGAAGTCTCATTTTATATTAAAGTATTTGTATAAATTTTTTGTTATTAGCTTATTTTGTAAAATAAGTTGAATAAAATAATTTTTAAAAGTGAAGTTTCAAAAATGTAAACATAAACTAATGCAAAAATTATTTGGGATTTTAACTTTAAAAAATCAAGACCTGAATCAGATCTAAGTGTTTGTTGAACACTTGGATACCAAGACAAGAAGCAAATGAAAGTTGTTGAAAGGAAGCAATAAAGTCCAAAAGAGAAAAAGAAAAAGCAAAAACTTTGTAAATTTTGTCAAATTAATTGTACTTATTTTAGAAGAAAAATTAATTGTACTTAAAAGTCTTAATTTTAGCAAATCCAGAGAGTAAATAAAAAAAAAAAATTATACCTTGTTTTAAATAAACCTTAATACAAACCCTAAAAGCCCTAGAAACATAGGTGTAAATACTGAAATTTTAAAAATAATATGTCTAAAGTATTAAAAAAAAGTAAAAAAAAGAAGTTATGAAGTTGTTATTTTGGTGGGTGAGGAGGCTGGTCATTCACTACAATTTTGGTAAGAAAGTAATAATCAAATTTAGCTAGGTATATTCATTACAGGACCATACTCTACCTGCCTTAAGTTACATGTTGAAACCCTTATATCATGTATCATATGTGCCTCACTTATTCCTATTTCATGTGACTATGTTGGTCTCACTACATTGAATTGAAATCCCACTTGGACTTGGCGAAGCTGAGTGTTTTCCATGCGTTACAAATAAAAAGGACAATTCAGTAATTTCAAATCACGCATTTGTATGAATAGGAATCAACTGGTCTCATTTCTCTCATACTTTAAAATCTAATTAAGAGAGATAAAAATGATCCAAATAAAACCTTTGTTTAAGATAAGCCTATTTCTTCACAAAAATATCCATCTTTTTTTCTTATCTTGTTTCCTTTGTTTTCATATGTGTGTTAAAATTATTCCACTAAAGATTAAAAAAAAATTAATTGCCTTGCGTGTTATGAAAATAAGAAGTCAATGCAGTAAAATAGCCTACATTTTATCAACATGCAAAAGAGAGAAATTTAATCCGAAACATGATTTTATTATTTGATTTTTATTTGTGCCATAAATATTTTTATGTGGGCCACCCATGTAAGAAGAATAGGCCCAATGACAAGAGCTAAAAGAAATGAAAAGTTAGAGTGTCGATATTAATTAGCAGTCTTCTTATCCTAACATCTTAAACTAAAAAAAGAAAAGAAAAAGAGTTATGTTAAAGATAAGTCTTATATATTTTTATTTTATTTTTAGAAGATTAGACTTACAAATTGATATGTTACAAATTACATAAGTAACTTGACACTCATTTGAATATTCAATGCCATATTAGCTTGTAACTAGTAAGGTTTTGTAATAAAATTATATTATTTTTTGTATTTAAAAAAAAAAAAAAAGAATTCCAAATACCTACCCTACATAAGCCTATATTCATAGATATCTAATAGTTACTTTGGAAGCTGTAAAACATTAGTGTAACATTATTATATATATATAAAAAAAAAATTTAGCGCACATTTTGAAATTTTAAGAGAAAGTAAATAAAAGATTGAGAAATTGAGTGGGTAAAGAAGGAATTCTTCTAGAGGCACAAAAGAAATTCACAAAATTTGAAGCATCTATAATATGAACCATTAAAAAAGTTCAAATTGAAAATTATGGTGCGCGAGATGGTTTGTTTGTATTTTTATTTTTTATTTTTTGAGAATAAGGTGGTATGTTAGCATAGGAATTATATGGGATGGTTAACAATTTTTGTTCTATTTCACCTTTGATTGGTAAAGAAGATTTAATTTGGTTCCCAAAAATACAAAAGAAACTTTTAAATTTTGGTGGCCCACACATTCCAATTATGAAGAGTGATTTACTCACTTCTCTTAAATGAAAATGAATCCTAATGTATTATGTATCACATTATTATTAGGTCTCACTTTGGTGATTATGCTGGTCTTACTGCATTGAATTGAGGTAATGGAGAATCANAGACCCTCCAAGCCTAATCTACCCGATGTATCTAAGCCCTCCAAGCTCCTACTCTAACAAGACTTCTCGGAACCGTGTCTTGTCTAGCTCTCAAGATCCCGCAACAAGCTCCATGTTGCATCTGCCATCCTTGCTTCTTCCAATGCTTCCTTAGCAGCATCAAAACTTTACTTGACACTCTGAAAATGGTGTGGTAAGTGTTGGGCTATCAACCTCTTAATGATATGGAAATGAGAGGTAGGAGTTGAGGAAATCCACAAGCAAATGTGTAGAGGATTGTGGGTATAAAAATCTCTAACTTTCAAGTGTGGCTAGGGTTTTCTCTTAGAAGCACACCTCAACATTTGTGGGTAATGTGAATATAAATAGTTGTAGATACAGAAAGTGTGTATCATAATGGACATGTGGCAGAACAGAATGTCTCACAGATGTCTCGCGGGAAGGCCTTACTCGTGAAACATAACTCTCTATCCTAGCCTGACTCTTTGCATTCTAGCATGGCAAGCACATGAGTCACTTCGCAGGATGCTTAGTTACGAGATACCTGCAAAGAACACTTCAGTCTTCAATAGCTTGAGTCTTCACACACTTTTCTCTCTATTACACAACCCTTACAATCAAATCCCACAATAAATACAGAGTACAAAAGATTGAACAATAATTACAATCAAATTTTTCACGGAATAAATCCAACAAAAACAAATAGTTGTAAATAACAACTTTACATATGAGATGGTTAAAATTTTTGTTCTATTTCTACCTTTGATTGGTAAAGAAGATTTAATTTGGTTCCCAAAAATACAAAAGAAATTTTAAATTTTGGTGGCCCACACATTCAATTATGAAGAGTGTTTACTCACTTCTTTAAATGAAAATGAATCCTTATGTATTATGTATCACATTATATTGTCTCATTTTGGTGACTATGTTGGTCTCACTACATTGAATTGAAATCCCACTTGGACTTGGAAGCTGAGTGTTTTCCATGCGTTACAAATAAAAAGGACAATTCAGTAATTTCAAATCACGCATTTGTATGAATCAATCAACTGGTCTCATTTCTCTCATACTTTAAAATCTAATTAAGAGAGAAATAAGATGATCCAAATAAAACTTTGCTTAATAAGCCTATTCTTCACAAAACATCTATTTTTTCTTATCTTGTTTCCTTTTTTGCTTATGTGTGTTAAAATTATTCCACTAAAAGATTAAAAAAAAAATTATTTCTTGTTATAGAAAATAAGAGTGTCAATGCAGTAAAATAGCTTACATTTTATCAACATGCAAAAGAGAGAAATTTAATCTGTCAAGGAATTTTGTTGTCTTAGAAGTGCTTTAGTTGGATTTATTTATATGACTAGCTAGGATAGTAGTTCAAGCTTAAAAAGTCCAAAAATATACAGTGTCTGAAAAGAAATATAAGTTTGCATAATAAAAAACTTGATAATTAAAGAAAAAACATTTTCTTTCTAGTTGATTAAAAGAGGTTTCATTTTATATACCACTCATTTCTGTTAGATTATTAATCTTTGGTTTATTTTTAGTGCCTAAAAGGTATCTTTTTTAAGGAGGTAAGATTATCAATTTTGATCTAAATTATAATTTTTTCAAGCTAAATATCAACAAGAAAACTGAATAAAATAAATAAATAATTTCTAAAATTTGAAAAAAAAAGAAAAGATTGACTTCAATCAATTTTTAATTATGATGTTCTTAGTAGATCTCATTTATTTATGGATTTCATTCATTTTGAGATAACGAGATTTCTTTTATTATATTCTAGAAATATCATTGGAAAAGTTACTTATAGAATTTCTTTAAAAAACTTTTGTCGTTTAATGTTTGTACACAGTTGGATTCAATGTCTTATGCGTTGAACTTGATACAACGTGGTCACATGTCCAACATTTACCACTCGTCTGTATCATATTGGGTCTAATGTATAGAATACACTGAACCCAAGTCTAACTCTTAACGTTCATGCAACAAAGTATAGTTAACTAATATGGTAAGTCTGTCTGCTTTTTCTATTAGCTAATGAGATCTTTAGAGTTCTTTGAATACTTAACTAATCTCTGAGTACTTACAATTTTCAACATGGAAGCTATTTATCATTAATGAAATTCAATCCTTCAAAAATGTTGAGAGAACTTTCTCGAAGGTTTGTACGTGTAAAAATAGGGTAATACTTGAAAGTTTTATTCAAAATGTTTGCTTTTTCGTGGATTTCAAATTGTTATTCTTTGTTTTCGTGGTTTTTGGCAATACCCAAATTATTTGAACTAGATCTCAAAATTTCTATGTTGCATAAAGAGTGAGAAAAGATCCTACTCTTTTGAAGACTTGCTAAGAATTGGTTATCTTTCTGGAATCAGTATTTGATAAATCTAATATATATATATATATATATAGATAGATAGATAAATATGATAATTTTCATATCCTTTTGGTGTGAGACCTGCACTGTGACAGTGCTTTGGAGAGGAACTAAAAGACTTAGGCAAATGAACTCTAAAAAGAAAAGAAAAAAAAACATCAAAACTCTAATCAAGAAATGCACTTGTCCACTTGCATATTGTAGAATCATTTATTGCCAGTGCCACTGAACAGTCTGAACAAACAATGGTTGATGTTGGATGAATTTATCCCTTAATTCATTTATTTCTTTGATGCATATAAATAGTGTGACGTCCTTATAGACATGACCAAGATTTTCTTCTCTATTTGTATTGGGCAATTTTAGGGCAATTGATTTCAAAAGATTCATTTCATTAGTCAACTTCACTATAAGACTTTTTTATTGCTTTTCTCTTTAATTCTTATAAATTCGACAATATGGTCTTGAATAATCCTCCTACAAGTAAACTCTTGAGTACTGAATTTCTTTGAATTGAACTTCATTACATGAGATTCAGATTTCTTAACGTGGTCATTATCTTTAAAAGTCACCTAAATTATTACTATTATTATTATTTTATTAAAAAAAAAAAAATCGTTCTTCGTTTTATCTAGTTTATCTTAGCACTGTCACAAACTATGTGATGTTATGAATTTGTTACAAACTTTGGATGGGACTTCTATTTTGTCGTACTTTTCTATATTGAATGCACCACAACAAGCACATTGAACACCATCAGCATGATTATTGTTAGTGTGTAGAGAAAGTGAAGTAATCTCATTTTATGCTTTGTTTGCATAGGCTGGGTCATAGAGTTGTGTGATAAAGCAAGTTAGTTTCTTGACATCTCAGTTCCATGTTATTTTATTACAACCATGATGATATGTCATTTCTAACTATTGAGAGAAGAATCTATGCCTCCTTCCCTTGTGCTCTCATGAGAAAGCCTGGGTAGTTTATTAGATATGCTTTTGATCCAATGTTCTTGACACATGAAACAACTGAGATGTTTTTCATAGCTATTTTGTTTGGTGGGAAATAGGTGCTTAAATATGTTTCTACTTTCCTGTCATGTCTCATCATTATTATTCTTTAATTGCGTTATTGTTTCCTCAAACTTGGATTTTTCGGTTGTCTATAACTAAGCACCAGATCTAACAGTATCAAATGCACATTGATATAGACACTAGAAGAGCCCAAAAAGTTATTTTGATAAGTTATTAATCGAACACATTCATTTATATAATTTTCCAAGTGACTAGGTAATCTATTAGTAGTTCACAACTAGTTGAAGTGGACCTTAATTAAAGACGTTAACTCTGACATAGAATCATTGCTTACTATGTTTCTATTTCTGTGTTTTGAAGGGAAAATCAGTTTTGAGCAAATGAGGAACCAGGGTTCAAGTGATCGCAGCTGGAATAACATGGATTACAACATCCTCGTCAAGATATTCATGACTCTGAACTTTATGGATATAATTTCCAGCGTCTCTCTGGTGTGTAGCTCATGGCGCTCAGCTTGTTGTGACCCGGCTCTCTGGACAAAACTAGATTTAAGTACACTGAGCCCTGACTCCAATGATGTTCTCTCAAAAAAATATACTTTATCTAATGACGAATCAGGCATATTAACAAAAATCTTGAAGAGTGCTTTAAATCTCAGTCGTGGAAACGTGACTTGCTTGGTTTTCAACTACTTTATATCCATAAATGATGAACACTTGGTCTGCGCATCAGAGAGGTACTGATTTTCATTCCCCAAATTACTAATATAGTTAAATCAAAAGAAACCCATCTAACATGCTAAATTGGTGACTTAACTAAGAACCTTTTCTTAGCAGGAGCCCTAACCTAAAACGACTCATTCTACCACTTAATTGGCATCAATTAACAGAGAGTGGAATTCAACAGTCTTTCAAAATGTGGGAAGCGCTCGAGTCTTTAACTGTTCCTAGCGTCATTGCTCCTTTCAAAATAATGGAGGCGATTGGCTCATACTGCAAGAGCTTCTCTGAACTTAAACTTCAATGCTTTTTCAACCTCAACTTTGCTGTTCCCCTTACTAAGAATGTACCAAAGCTAAAGGTACTCAGTCTTCGGGGAACAATGGTGCACAACCAAGCTATGATCTTTATATTGGACAACTTCAAACATTTAGAAGTGCTCAATATGTGTCATTGTCAAATGAAAGAAGTTTATCAGTATGAAGTTGGATTCACATTGTATCGGGAAATTGACCCACCGATTATTGAAAAGAGCTCGCGACTTAAGAAGTTTCTCACTTGTCAAAGAGATACCTGCAATATGTGTAAGTGGAGGCCTTACAATGAAAGGGTCTTGGATTGGGCTGAATTTGAACTGAAATGTTGGAGAGAGGATGAGGTAAGTTCTCTTGCACATGGACCCGAAAATTGTTGATTTCAGGCAGCAAGCTAGCCAACTGGTATGAATGTTTTGTGAGTTTCTCGTGAGGACATGTTTTCAATAATGAACATCTCCTTAATTAGACAAATTCCTTGGATGTTGCTTTTTAGTAAAGTCATAATTTTTTTCTGTAAGGTTTTCCTATAATCCTATTGCTATGTTAATTTAATATATAATTAATTTGAATCGCAAAGCAGCGAATGGAAATACAGTAATTGTTACAAAAATGTGTATAGATATTGCTTGCAGTCACGTTAGACAGAAGTTTCCATCCATTCTGTTCAACTAGGGAGATCAATGATGTCCCTAGTCATTCTTTCATAACATTATGTTCTTTGGATCCAACTGCGCGCTTAAAATGCAATCAAATTCAGAACACAATTCAGTATTAGCATGTTGCAAATTGCAACGATTGCTGTTGGGTTAATTTTTTGTAGTGTAAGATATTGTTATTGACACCAAAAAAAAAAAAAAAAAGGCTTTGTTGGTTTTTAAAATTTATTTTTGAGAGATATAATAGAATTTCAACTTATAACATAGAATAAATATTGTTAAACACCGTAATAGTTAGAAATCATATGTAAGACCAAGTTAAAAGTTTAGATGATTAACATCTCAGATAAGGGTTGTTAGGCTCCCTTTTCTTTTAAATCCTTTTAATTCTATATACTCCAATTTTTAGACACATGTGAGACATGAGGCATTTAAAATATATTCCAATGGTTTTAAATATAAAACATATAAGCCTTTTAAAATCAAATAAATGATTTGTATCTCACACCCAATTAAAAATTAAAGAGAAATTTTCTTTATAAAATAAATGGTGAGAATTAAAGGATTTAAATGAGGTGGGATTTTCTCTATAAGAGGACTATGAAGATAAAAAAAGGACCCTTCCTAGATGACAATTTTTTTTTAGGATTTTTGGTAGGGACCCTTTTGACACAACTTAAAGATTAAGGACTAAAATAAAACATTTAAAAGGATATGTATCATTTTCAAATATGGGATAAAGATGAATTAAAAGTGAAATTAAGCTAAGTGCATGTTGAACATTTGGACACTGTTAGGTTTTCAAAGTTTAGAACAACTGGCAAATTGTGAACACAAACTTGTCTAGATATAGATTTTAGAGTCTATAGGTATTATTAGACAATGCTCAAGGTGATTTAAATTAAGATTCAAGAACAAGCAAGCTGCAGAAAGAAGAATTCGAAATCTATCTGGTTCGATCAATTGAAAAACAAGCTCGAACGATCGAAACACGTATCTGCAGAATTCTATTTCAGCCCAAACTCTACCTAAACGTATTGGGTTTCTAGTAAAACACTTCTAGTATATAAAGGAAACCATAAGCATGTTTTTATAAGGCTTTTTAGAGAGATTAGAGTGCATCTTGTGCCTCTTTTGTATCTAGGGTTTTATATCCAAAAGCTCTCTAAAGTCTTCTACCAATGTTATTCCTTGAATACTCTCAAGATTCAGTATTGTAAAATTTTCTGCATACAAGATCAACGTTTAAGGAGATCCAAAACCTTTGAGTGGGTCTCAAAGTCACAAACAGGTGAGCTTGTGTTGTTGCAAAGGCCTAAGAAAAAAGTAGTCCATGAACTTGGAGCTATCATGGGGTTGTGGTAATAAGTTTTCTACTTGAGGTAGCAATAAAATGTTAGTGGTCTAAGTTCTATTATACAAACTTCAATTCTTTTATAGTAGATTTTCTTTTTACCTTGAGGATAGTTAGGTTAAATCCTCCCCAAGTTTTTTATTTGTTTGGTTTTCCTAGGTGAATATATCGTGGTATTCTTTATATTTTTGTTGTTTTGAATGATATGATTGTTTTATTTTAACCTAGATCTGAATAATAAAACTAAGTATTCACTTGTTTTTCAGACCCCTTAACAAATATGACTTTTTTCAAGGTGAAGCATGCATATATGTATTGCATGCTTCACCTTGAAGCCTAATAATAATATATGTATTGCATGCTTCACCTAGGTCTAATACATATATGACTTTTTTCAAAAGACATATATGTATTGCATACATTATTAACATACACCAGATGCAAATGGCAAGCAAAAGACATATATGTATTGCATGCTTCACCTTGAAGCCTTTTGACCTTTGATTTCTACTAGGTGATTGTTTCAACATAGTTGATTCTTGAAAATATGTCTACCAAATATCAGCAGCAAGTGGGGAGCGTAATCTGCATGACTGGGAAGGCCAAATTATAAGGAAATGAGTAGAAAAGAAGTTAACCACTCTAAATAGGCAAAGTCCATAAAATAATAAAGCCTAAATTTCAACTTGATTGAAACCAAACTAAAGACATCAGAAAGAATCAATGTCGCATGGAAACTAATATTAACCGTCCTACCAAATATCAATAGTGAGTGGAGAACCAAGCAAGCAAATTTAATATCCATACTCCAAAACCCATAACAGGGGTCACAATCATTAACAATCTTTGCTTAGATATATTAAACCAAAAAAAAAATTACCCACATCAACCTCTTCTAATGGTCCACGAGCCAGATCTAAGAGTTACTGGATTGACTGCTTCTAAATCACCAGTAAATGATGCCCCATCATAATATCTAATCCTAATTTTGTTCCAGTTGTAGAAGTTTGGAAATTTTAGACAGATTCTATTAATTTCATTAGAAAAATTGCTTCAATATTAATACCCATTTCTTTTCTTTTTCTTTTTCTTTTTTCCCATGTAGGCAATCTATTCAAGGATTTATTATGGTAGTTGTAGGGTCTAGGTTTGAGCACTTCTACTATTGAGTAAGTGGACTCAAGTTCAGCTAGCCCAATACAATGAATTTGTAGAGAGCGGGTTCAAGAACTATGCCTTAGTGAGGGATACAATGACTGAGCATGGATGCATAGGGATTGACATCACGAACTTGGATTAAAATGTGCAATGATGCTCCTCGGCTCTCCTCCGGGGAGCTCGAAGTTCTTTTATTTCTTTAGTGAGAAATTACAAAGATTTCTACAATGGTATAGAATGCTATAGTGTTCTGTATTTCTACTAGCCTTTCCCTTTCTTTTCGTCCCTCTTTCAAGAGGGATTTCTTACATTATATACCCCCTTTCAGTTGATCTTAACCCTACATTTGTCGATCAAATAGGTCACTACTTGAGTGCTTGTCCCTTCAGCCGCCTTCCCATTCTTTCTGTAGGCTACGGCAGCCAAGGCTGCACTATTCAAGGGTCATTTCCTCATTAATGCAGCCAGAATGTTAGTCTCAGGCATTTAATGTGAAGGTGACAGTTTGTCTTAGACTTGCTCCTCCACTATGCCTCTATGGCCGACAAGTCGTACTTGTTCCTTCTCTTTAGACGCTCGGGAGGGTTGCTTTTAGTGGGCCCTTAATTCCTCCTCCCATGGTCTCGGTTGGCCAAGGACATGGTCGTCCTCGGCAAGCTCCAGGGCAATTTGTACTTTCACACTCCGTCCTCGGGCATTTCTTCATCCTCGGTGTGGGCCTTAGGCTCGGTACGAAGTGGGCCAGGGTTGCTGGATTCTATGACCCCACAGCAGTGTTTCTTTAGTTGGTAAAGAAATGGCAAACATGATGTGACAAAAGGACAAACCTCAATGTGAACCAACCAATTGTTAATTCCTGCAACAAATCCCTTATCTTAGTGATAAGCTGGTGGACTTCCATCAAGACAAACTACTCCATATGTCTAATTTCAGAATAGAGAGGAAAAAACAGATCAAATCATGCTTTCAAAATTTTCTATTAAGTATAAGTAAATCTATATGACTTCTCAAAAAAAAAATAAAAATAAAAATAAAAAAATAAAATAAAATAAAAAAAAAAAAACTTACTTGATTTTTTTGACAAAACCAAAACCCAATTGCATCAAACCTTTTATGAAAAAAAATCATTTAAAGGTTCTACTTATATTAAAAGTCAACAATAACAAACTGCACACCTTTATAATCCTTATTACTGTTGTTTTCATTAGCATTTATGCTGGAAATCTGTGTCTCAGGCACCAGGGACATGCCACACTAGTACTTTCATGGTCCACTAAATAAAGGCTGCCCAGTCCTCCAAACAGAGAGACATTCAACCCCACAAGGCACGGGGCCTTGTACCATAGTCTTCTATCTTGAGGTCTAGAAACTCAACTCTGAATCAATACCGAAGGAAATGACACACTTTCATGGTCACTCATATAAAGGCTACCCAGAGTCTAGTCCTCCAACCAGAGAGCTTAAGGAGACTTACTGTCTAGTGTTAGATATTACTCATCACACAAATGACACTTGAATGGTCAATATAGGTATGAAACACCCTTGAACGTTTAGACCCCAAATTATAAAAATACCAATTCAAGCTTTATATCAAACAATTAATGTGCGGAACATGATAACAAGCTTATAACATAATTGATAACTAATCTAAGCCAAATATAAATACATCCACAACAATAAATATAAGACAATGATAAAGGGAAAGAAGATGCAAACACACGAACAACACACGATGTATTATCGAAGAGGAAACCGAAGTCCTCGGTGTAAAACCTCTCCGCCGCCCTCCAAGCGGTCAATAATCCACTAGAAAATGTAGTTGGGATACATGAACAGTAATAGACCCTCCAAGCCTAATCTACCCGGGTACCTAAGCCCTCCAAGCTTCCTGCTCCAACGAGGTTGCGCCGAACCTTTTTCTTTTCTAGCTTATCGGATTTCGCTACTAGACCATAGCATCAACCAAATAAACCTTCTCACAGACGTGGGTGTGGTGAGATAAGGATTTGGCTAAAGGCCTCTCAAGGATGTAACAATGGAGAGAAAGAGAGAAGAAGAATTTGTAGAGTTTCTAAGGTAAAGATTAGGGATGAGGCAATCTTGTTTTTCTCTAGAGTTTCTCTCACAAAATTCTTTCTAGAAGCTCTCTCAATTTAGTGGGTATAAGGGTCTATATATAGTGGTGTGTATTTGAAATACGAAGAGTCAGTTTTTGTCAAACAGGGCTGATTGGCAGCTTGGCCTCGCAGTTTGTCCAAGTCGCGAGTTCAAGTCGCGAAGTAACGGCCTGGCCAGCCTGGGACTTTTGTCCTGTAGTGTGACAGCTGGCGCGACCCTTCAGCTCCCCTATGTGCTTCTCACGTGCCTGCAGTTGGCGGCTTACCAGTCGCGAGTTAGCCACGAGTCCTAGCCGCGAAACTCTACTTTCTTACACATACTTGAGCTTTTCTTCACATCTTCTCACACACTACCCTTACAATAATCCCACATAAATACAAGGTTACTAAGTGTTTAAATTATAAGCAAATTGGCATGGAATAAAGCCAACAAGATGGTTGATAAATTTTAACCTTATAATCTCCCCCTTTGGCTATTCCGTGACAAAACCCTAAAACAAACTCTAGACTTGACACGTGAGTTGGGAACAATTGAAAAAATCACTCACACCTAACTTTAGAATCTGTGAAACTTTAGAACCATAAGAACAAGTAACTCCTAAAACACAACAACATAATAAGTTTATTGTATGCAAAAAACTTATAATGCAAATGGAGCAAGCACAATGGAGTAAAGCAATAAACCATGGCAAGACCAAAAATAGGTAATCACTTCATGCAAGTGATCATAATGTTCATTCACATTTGGAATGAACATCTGGACATTCAAGTTGACAAACACAAGGCAAATCACTTGAATGACCAACACTCAACCAATGCACAATACATAAAGTATGTGCATCTAGGAAAAATCCTACACGGGCACAAGAGTGATAGTACTTAAAAAGAAATGCATAGCATTAGGTTAGAAGTACTGATATAACAAAGCACAAAGGATGCATAAAGCATGGTACAAACCACAAAGGCCTACAAGTGCATAAACAACCGTAAAAACTTACAAAAGCAACATGGGTACAAACCAGAAACATAAACCTTAAAACCTACAAAGGTAGCAGGTACAAACCAACACAAAAATAAAGATGTGCTGAATAAATACAAAATGGATACTGAAATATGATAGAAGCTAAAGATAAACAAAAGCAATAAACAAAACCTTGTTAGCTGAAATCTCCCCCTTTCGTTGAGCTCCCCCTACCAACAGCATCTCCCCCTTTTTGTCATGGAATAGCTAGTCTTCATCATCTTCTAGCTTTCTTTGAATTTGATCCAGTTAAGCTTGAATAGAAGTGAACTTCATATCCCACCAAATGTTGAGATGGTGCAAGATGGATGTAAGTCCTGACATCTTTGTACTCAGCTCATTAACAAATGTTACAATAAAGTCTAGCTTTTCGTCAGTAGGAAATGAATTGGAGTACGAACCACTGTAGGATGCTGAAGCTTCTATTTTGATTACTTTCTTGCTATGGCCAATGCTAGCGTTAAACGTGTGCATGTTGATTGGACATGGTTTTGGGCAGGGAAATTCATTTTCAGAGGGATGGATCCCTTTCAGCTTCAAAATCCTTGAGATGAGGTAGCAAAAAGGAATACAGATCCTTGACTCTGTTCGTAGAACAGTTTTGCGAAGGATGTGAAAGATATGAGCACATATATCAATCTTAACATCAGAAATCAGATCATAAAGGAATAGTGCACATCTGAGGTTCATATACCCTGTACTGTATAAGGGATACAGGTTGTGAAACATGACAATCGTAAGCACCCTCAATTTTGGAGGAAGAGATGAAACACTGACTGAGTTCCAATTTAAGGAAAAGTCTAAGTCTTCTCCAAGAACTGCCCGAAGTAAGTCCTCATCTGGATGTAGGTCATCATAGACAGGAGAGATTCCAAGTATTGGTCAGTTGATGTGAAGAATCTCTGTGAGAAATGTGGGAGATACGAAGAAACTTTTTTCTCTAACCTAGCACTTAAGTTCGTCTCCTTCAACAATTGCATTGGCAAAAAATTCCTTAGCTGATCTCTTGAATGGAGACATTTTGATACTACAACATGATTTAACACACACAAGATACACCAGACAAGACACCAAAATGGTATTAGCAATGTGACAGTTTCACACCATGGATACTGAAGAAAACCCTAAATACTTGAGATTTAGGTTCAAATCATGACAATGAGTATAAGTATACACCCAATAACCAAAATAGATACACAAGATAGAGAAAATCAGGGTATAGACCATCACAAACAGACATTACAACCAAAAAATCAAAAACCCATGTTCAAACATGATAAATCACAAACCACAATAAATCTCCACAAATCAGAAAAAAAAAATGCCCAAATCAGTAAGTATGAAGGAAAAGAAAGAAAACCCATACCTTTTTTATGAAGATTTTAGAAGAAACGATGTAGAAATGGAGGATTTTCAAAGAAATACTCGGAGTGTTTGTGAGAGTGAAATGGGGAAGATAATGAACAGTCACAATAAGTACGAGGGAAAAACCCAAAAAATTTTAAAACTGACCTGGAAATGCAAAACACACGTTTTTCACATCTGAGATAAGTTGCCAGTAAGTCGCCAAGTTAAGTTGTGAAACACTGTGAAACCAAGATTCTTGAAAAATCTTCTAAGTGTTTTTCGCGACTGGAAGATCTACCCACGAGGGAGTCGCGAGCCGAGTCGTAAAAATCTCTATGTACCCCCTCGCGATTGGACCTTCCACCCGCGAACAAGTCACCACACTGAGCCGCGAAATATGTAAAAACACAAATTTTAGAAAAATTTCTAAGTCTTTTTCGCGACTGGGATGCTGACCCGCCAATGACCCGTGAAAGTCTCGGAGAGAGTTTCGCGACTAGAGCATGCGACTAGAACAACCCGCGACTGAGTCGCCAAAACAGGGTAACACTGTTTTTGAAATTTTTGACATTTTTGTAAAAACAAAAACACTTTCCAAAAACAAACTAAAACACTCAAAAATATTTTTGTGTTTGATCAACAAAGATTGAGCTTGTGAAAACACATTTAATCAAGTATAATTACACAAATGAATATGGCATTCATTGAACATAGACTTGTGTGTTGTGTATGGATATCAAAAATGAGATAGTCCTTAGTCCAATGTGAAGCTTCAATGATCAATTCAATCAAGACATACACAACTAGCACTAGATAATGTGACCTATCTCAATTATAGAAACATGCATATATGACCTCCCACAAGCACTTGATAACAATTCTTTGAAGCTTTTCATTTGACTTCATATTCAACATATCATTTGCACTTTTTGAGCAAAGAAAATCTCATTGTGAGATAGATGCCTGAAATTTTTGATATTTCAATTGATGAATTAGCCTTTGGCTTTTTGAGCATCATACATTTTATTTTGGTCGTTTTCCCTTTTTTCTAGTCGAATACTAGTATGTGCGATAGGCTTTTGCAGCTATATATCTCTTTTCATTTGGAGAGCTCTTTTAAGCATAAAAATAAAAAGTGGGAAGATATATAGGCATAAGTCTATGCATGTCTTAAGATCAACAAAACCATTCACTAATTATTCATGATAAGGTTGAAGATCTATTTACAACAGTCACATAGATTTCAGAATTTCTTCCACAATGATATGAGTGCATGAGAGACAAGCTAAGCTCGTTAAATGCACAAACCCATTAGTACAAAGGTACAAGGCAAAACATGCTTTGAGACAAAACCCAACAAAGCCGATCAAACTTTTTGAATTTTCTACTTTTTATGCGTTTTTGAATTTTTGACACAAAAGCAGTAAAAGCTTTGGAAAAAAAATATCCACAAAAAATGAAGACAAACATAAGACACCCAAAGCAACCTAGAATGCAATAAGATATCATGAAAGATTGAGTTTAGGGAATGATACCGACACCGATTGTCTTACGCAAGGATTCAAACCTCGAGCCATCAAGAGGTTTGGTGAATATGTCTGCCTTTTGATTGTCAGTATTGATGAATTCTAGACATACTGTCTTGTCCTCTACTAAGTCCCGAATGAAGTGATAGCAGATCTCGATATGCTTTGATTTGAAGTGCTAAACTGGATTCTTTGACAAGTTTATGGCACTAGTGTTATCACAGAACACATATATAGTGTCTTGAGAGATTCTATAGTCATGCAATAACTTTCTCATCCATAACAATTGGGCACAACAACTTCCTGCTGCAATGTATTCAACTTCAGTCGTTGACAAGGATACTGAATTTTGCTTTTGCTCATCCATGAAACCAAGTTATTTCCAAGATAGAAGCACCCACCAGAAGTACTTTTCCTATCATCAATGCACCCTGCCTAGTCAGCATCTGAATATCCCGCCAAACACTAATTCAGATCTTTTGTATACCAAATCTCATAGTTAGATGTGCCATTTATATAGCGGATGATTTGCTTAACTGCTGTTAAGTGGGATACTTTAGGAGTAGCTTGAAACCATGCACATACCCCGACACTAAATGCAATATCTGGCCTACTTGCTGTGAGATAGAGAAGACTGCCAATCATACTTCAATAAAGTGTTGGATCAATGTCAACACCGGCTGCATCAATGCTTAACTTAGCTGAGGAACTCATAGGAGTAGAAGTATGTTTCTTAGAGTCCAGACCAAATCTTTTGACAAGATTTTTGGCATACTTCTCTTGAGAAATAAATATTCCATCTCTCCATTGTTTCACTTGAAGCCCTAGGAAGTAGTTCAACTCTCCCACCATGCTCATTTCAAATTCCCTTTTCATTTCTTCCGAGAACTCGTGAACTAGTTAATCAATTGTGGATCCAAATACAATATCATCCATGTACACTTGAGCGACAAGGAGGGATTTCTCATCTCTTTTAACAAATAATGTTTGATCTGCTTCACCTCTTTAAACCCACAATCCAAACTCAATCTTTCCTCTCTCTTTCCCTTTCTCTTTCTCAGACTCAAGCTCCAATGACAGATGAAATTGGTTTCAGAATCAGTTTTGGCTTTGCTCAAGGTAAACATGGAAACATGGCTTCATAGGGTTCAGTTTCAGAATCAATTTCATGGTTGGATCTAATTTGTGGATTTTTTTTTTTTTTTTTGCTGTTGTTTATGGTTGTGGTGGATCTAGCTAGTGGCTGATGGCAACGATGGTGGGTGGATATGGTGGTTGTGATATGGTGGGTGGATAATGTGGCAGATGGCACTGGGTAAAGAGACACAAAGGAGAGAGAGAAAGAGACAGAGAGAGGAAGAATAAAAAATGATAAAGAAAGAAAATTTAAGTAAAGTGTTAAAAAAAAAATAGAAGTTTTGATGTAAGGGATGTTATAAAATGATGTGTTTTATGTTATAAAATTGATCTTTGAGATGATAAAATGCTAAATTTTTTAGAATGTTTGATGGGAATGCTCTAAGGATCACATATCAGGAGCCCAAATCGATATCTTTGATTCGATGCAGATTCAGTTTTAAGTTCCAAGAGTTTTTCACTTTGACTGCAATGGAGATGTCCCCTGCTGCTTATGTGAACCACCTATTTTGTGTTAGGTGCCCGTGACACCCTTGGATTCCATCACACACATTTGCAAAGCTCATTTATGAGCTTGTTCGAAAAGTCTTCAAAGCTAGTTTCTCATTTATTGAGAAGTGACCAAAGCATAGGAGAGGTCTGATTGCTCTTAATGAGAAGTGATGCAAGGCATGTGAGACACGCTGAAGGAAAAGAAAAGAAGAAAAAAAGGAAACTAAGGCCATTCGACCTTGTGGGAAGTTGAAGCAAAAAAAAGAGTCATTTTGGCCATTTTGTGTGAGTTCCAAAGTAAGCAAGAAACATGGAAAAAGAGGGAGTTTCAGCTTGAGAAGTGCAGTCCATAAAGATAGAGAGAAACACAATGAGAGGGTGAGAGAGTGAAAAGAAAAAGGAAAAGTTTTTATTTGCTCAAGCTACACACAAGGAAGATATATTAGTGGAGTTCTCTTGGAGTTTTTGAGTGCTACAACCATGGAGAGTTGGAGTGTTCAAAGGAAGATTTTGCTACTAGATTTGTGGTGAGATTGTATTTACTCCTTGAGATTTAATTTGTTGTGTATCCAATTTATTGTGGACTCAATTTTAGTACAAACTTGAGAGTTTTAATCTCTATTTCATAGTGGATATTTTTTGGAGCTGCCCCATGATTTTTTCTCTCTAAATCGGAGGATTTTCCACGTAAGATTTGGTGTTCTTGTATGATTGAGTTTATGTGGTGCTTGCTAGATTTTTTTTTTTTTTGTTTCCATAATATTGCTATTGCTTGGTAGTTATTTATTTTAATTCACACATAGACATTAAGGGGATTTAGGATTTTTCCCTAACAAGTGGTATTAGAGCTTTTGGTTGCTTGGGTTTGACTATCTTGTATTGGATTAAATGGAGGATATGGGTATGAATACTATGGTTAAACTCTTAGCATTGAATTATTCGATATGGAAGCCGATGATGGAGGATGTCCTTTATTGCAAGGATTTGCATGACCCAATTGAGGGTGATAGAGATTGGGAGAAATTAAATAGAAAAACTATTGGGTGTATTAGATAATGCATCAATGTCAGTGTTTTTTATCATGTGTCTCAAGAAATAAATGCAGAGGCTTTTTGGGAAAAATTGAAGAGTCTTTATGAAAGAAATACAGCTAAAAAAAAAAAACTATTGTTGCTAGAAAGTTTGTGAATTTGAACCTTAAGGAGGGTATGTCCATTGCTAAGCACCTTAGTGAGTTCCAAGACTTGGTTAATCAGATGGTTACAATAAAGCTAGTAATAAATGATAAGTTACAAGTTTTATTGCTTTTGAGTTCCTTACCTGATAGTTGGGAGACTTTGGTAGTGTCACTTAGTAATTCTACTCCGAATGGTGTGTTACAAATTGCCATGGTTAAAAATAGTTTGCTTAATGAAGAAACTAGAAGAAAGGATATGGGCAAGGATATTGCACAGGCTTTTGTCACAGAGAACATGGGGAGAAGTAAGAGTAGAAGTTCTAAAGGGTGAGGTAAATCCAAAAGTCGATTAGAATTAAAAGGAAAATTCAAGTGCTTTTACTATGATAAATAAGGTCACATAAAAAGGAACTACAAGCCTTGGAAGAACAAATAGAAAGATGATAAAAATCAGAAAAAGGCAGATTATGAGAACACTGCCGTTGTTATAGTGTGGAAGATGAGGTCGTAGCCATAGGACAAAATGATTATTGTACAGTTTCAAATCCTTATGTTGAATGGGTGATTGATTCAACTGCTTCCTGTCACATCACTCCAAGAAAAGAGTTATTCACTTCATACAAATTGGAAAACTTTGGGAGAGTGAAGATGGGCAATGATAGTTATGTGAACATTGTGGGAATTGGTGATATATGTGTTAGAGCTAACACTAGATACACCCTGATTTTGAAGGATGTGAGACATGTTCTGGATATTCGTCTGAATTTGATTTCCACTTATGTTCTTAATGAAGAAGGTTCTGGCAATTATTTCTGTGATGGAAAATGGAGGCTTAGCAAAGGATCATTGGTGTTTGCTAGAGGGAAAATTTGTTGTACACTTTATAAGACACAAGTAAAGTTGTGCAAAGATGTTGTTAGTGCAACTTAGGAGGATTCTTCACCTAACTTATGGCATAGGCGGCTAACTCACATGAGTGTAAAAGGGTTGCAAATTTTGGCAAAAAAGTCTCTCATTTCCTTTGCCAAAGGTACGTCACTAAATCCTTGTGACTTTTATTTATTTGGTAAACAAAATAGAGTTTCATTTAATATACCCTATACTAGAAAACCTAATGTATTAGATCTTGTTTATTTTGATGTATACGGTCCCATTGATGTTGAGACTTTAGGTGGCATTAAATATTTTGTTACATTTATTGATGATGCTTCACGAAAGGTGTGGTTTGTGTTTTGAAAACAAAAGACCAGGTATTTAAGCACTTTAAGAAATTCCATGCCATGGCGGAAAGAGAGAAAGGGAAGCCTTTGAAGTGTCTCCATACTGATAATGGAGGTGAATACACGTCTAATGAATTCAAAAATTACTGCTCCAATAAAGGTATTAGACATGGGAAAAAAGTTCCTAGTACCTCACAGCAAAATGGTGTGGCTGAGAGAATGAATCGCACTATTGTTGAGAAGATCAGATGTATGTTGAAAATAGACAGGGAAAGATGTTTCTTACTCTCACTTGAAGGTATTCGGGTGCAAGGGATTTGTTCATGTGCCTAAGGAACAAAGATCGAAACTTGATAGCAAATCCACTCCATGTATATTTGTTGGATATGGAAATGCAGAATTTGGCTACAAGTTATGAGATCCAAAAGAAAAGAAGATGATCAGAAGTCAAGATATAGCTTTTCATGAGAATGAAAACTTGACAGACTTTGAGAAAACTAAGAAGCCTAAAGCTACAGTTGAAGGTGTTCCTAATCTTACACCTACCTCTTCTTCCTTAGATAATGCCACAAATAGGGAAGAGGTACAAGATGAGAACTATGGTGATGAACCAACTAAATTTGATGCTAATGAGCCAGCAAGTGTTGATGGTGATGATGTGACAGATACATATGGTGTTAAGCAGGGGGAGTAGCCTCCTCCACTAGAGATGGTAGAACCTCAGTTGAGAAGGTCTACTAGAGAGCATCGTCCATCGACTAGATATCCCACTTCTGAGTATACTATGATTACTGAAGAGAGGGGAGCCACAAAGTTTTCAAGGAGTACAGTCTCATAGGGATAAGCAGTGCTGGCTGAAGGCTATGCATGAATAGATAAATTCTTTGAACAAGAATAAGACTTATGACTTGGTGGGACTTCCTAAAGGCAAGAAATTATTGAAAAACAAATGGGTGTTCAAGCTAATGAAAGATGGTGACAAGTTATAAACAAGGGATTGAATTTAATGAGATATTCTCTCTAGTAGTCAAGATGAGTTCCATTCGGGTAGTTCTAGGATTAGTAGCTAGCTTGGATCTTGAGCTTAAGCAACACTATGTGAAGATAGCTTTTCTTCTTGGGGATTTGAATAAAGAAATCTACATGGATCAGCCAGAGGGATTCAAAGTGTAAGGGAAAGAACACATGGTTTGCAAGTTAAAAAAGAGTTTGTATGGCTTGACGCAAGCTCTAAGACAGTGGTACAAAAAGTTTGACTCATTCATGGTGGGTCATGGGTACACAAGGACAAATGCAGATCATTGTGTGTGTGTTAGAAAATTTCCCAATGATAAATTTGATATGCCTTTGCTATATGTAAATGATATGTTGATAGTAGGACAAGATGCAAGTGTGATTGGAAATTTGAAGAAGGACTTGTTCAAATCATTTGATATGAAAGACTTAGGTCTAGCAAGACAAATTTTGGGTATGCAGATTCTACATGACAGGAAAGTTAAAAAGCTATGATTATCACAAGAGAAATATATTGAGCGGGTTCTTGAAAGGTTCAATATGAAGCATGCCAAGCAAGCTAGCACACCTCTTGGTTCTCATTTCAAGTTAAGAAAGAGATCTTGTTCTTTATCAAAGAAAGAGAAGGGAGACATGGCATCAACTATTTAATCCTCAGCAGTTGGGAGTTTGATGTATGCTATGGTTTGCACACGACCAGATATTGCTCATGCAGTAGGTGTTGTCAGCATGTTCACAGTTAATCCTGGTAAAGATCACTAGGAAGCAGTGAAGTTGATCTTCAAGTATTTGAGAGGTAGCTCTAAATTGTGCTTGACTTTTAGTGATTCTAAACCAGTTTTGGAGGGTTATCTAGATGCAAACTGGGCAGGTGACCTTGATGGTAGGAAATCTACATCGGGGTATTTATTTACTTTTGTAGGGGGAGCAGTATCATGGCAATCAAGATAGCAGAAGTATGTTGCCTTATCTACAACTAAAGCTAAGTATATTGCAGCTAATGAAGCAGGTAAAAAGATGCTTTGGTTGAAACGATTTCTCCAAGAATTGGGTTTGAAGCAAGATGGGTATGTAGTTAATTGTGATAGTCAGAGTGCTATAGACTTGAGCAAGAATTCTATGTACCATGCACACTTGAAGCACATTGAGGTGAGATACCATTGGTTGAGACTAGTTGTTGAACAATGGTCATTTGAATTAGAGAAGATTCAAACAGATAAAAATCCAACTGACATGTTGACCAAGGTTGTGTCTAGAGAGAAGCTAAAGCTTTGTGTCGAGTTGGCTGACATGAATTCTAACTGAAGACTTGGGTTGAAGATCTCCTCCATAGTGTGCTGGAGGGGGAGATTGTTGGGTGCACGTGACTCCCTTCGATTCCATCACACACATTTGTCAAAGCACATTTATGAGCTTATTCCAAAAGTCTTCAAAGCTAGCTTTCTCATTTATTGAGAAATGACCAAAGCTTGGGAGAGGTCTGACGTCTCTTAATGAGAAGTGATGCAAGGCATGTGAGACACGCTAAAGGAAAAGAAAAGAAGAAAAAAAAAAAAGGAAACTAAGGCCATTCGGCCTTGTGGGAAGCTGAAGCAAAACAAAGAGTCATTTTGGCCATTTTGTATGAGTTCCAGAGTGAGCAAGACACACGGAAAAAAGAGAGCAGTTCAGCTTGAGAGGTTAGTTCGAAAAGATAGAGAGAAATGCAGTGAGAGTGTGAGAGAGTGAAAAAAAAAAAAAAAAAAAAAAAAAAGGAGAGACATTTTTCTTTGCTCAAGCTACACACAAGGAAGATAAATTGGTAAAGTTCTCTTGGAGTTTTTGAGTGCTACAACCATAGAGAGTTGGAGTGTTCAAAGAAAGATTTTGCTACTAGCTTTGGGGTGAGATTGTATTCACTCATTGAGATTTAATTTGTTGTGAATCCAATTTATTGTGGACTTAAGTTTAGCACAAAGTTGAGAGTTGTAATCTCTATTTCATAGTGGATATTTTTTGGAGCTACCTCGTGGTTTTTTCCCTCTACATTGGAGGGTTTTCCATATAAGATTTGGTGTTCTTGTATAGTTGAGTTTGTGGTGCTTGCTGGAATTTTTTTTTTGTTTCTATAATATTGTTATTGCTTGGTAGTTATATATTTTAATTCACAAATAGACATTGAGGGGATTAGGATTTTTCCCCCAACATTTTGTTAGCCTCCTCCCATTGGCCAGATAAAGTTCAATGTTGATGCAGCCATAGGTGAATCCTTCTCTGTTCTTGCAGTTGTGGGTAGAGATCACAAGGCACAGTCATCAAATTTGGTCCAAGCTTCACCAACCTTGCTCCCCCATTTTTGATGAGGCCTCTGCAATCCTTTGGGCAATACATCTTGCTAACCATGAACAGTGGAGTCATTTTCATTTCGAAGGAAATGCAAAGAGCTGTTTTGACTCTCTTTCAGCCGAAGACGTCTCTCCTGATTGGTCTATTAGTAATATTATTACTAGTATCTTAAGTTTTAAAATTTTCTTTGTTAGTGTTTGTTTCTGCTGTGTCAGTAGGGAGTGCAATGTTGCAGCTCACGCTGCTGCAAAGCACTCACTAGCCTCTAAAATGTCTCCCTGTTGTAATAAGGACAATCTTCCAACAGTGGTATACTCTACTTGTATCAGAAGGCTTGGAATGAGGTAATGTTGAACCTTTGAACTATTCCTTTGCGACTTTCAAACTTAAGGTTTTGAGTTGCACAAGTAGTTCCCGTTCGACTGAGAGCTTTGCAATGTTCTCAAGGTCAGTAATTTCATGCAGTTCAAAAGATGGGGAAAAAAATGTAAGCAAATTTACACTCAAAAGATCAGAAAATTTAAGAAATTCACCTCACTAGTATTCTTCATCAGTTGAACTGCATTGCATGATAAAATTTTCTCCGCACCTTGCCCAAAGATAGAAGCTGTGACTGGTTTATCAAAAAAAAATAGAAGCTGTGACTGATCCAGTGGAATCTTGAAGCTCCACATCTACACGTAACCTAAAATTTAATATTCAAGCAATTATTAATTAATTTCTAAACGAAAATTTAATTTAGTTTACTGACCATTTAGAATGTTTTATGATCTCGGTTCAGCAATTGCTTCTTCACGCTTAATATGAACACATGGAAAAGTTTCCATATATTGAGCACTTGTACCTTTATATATAACACATGTTGCATGCCATATACCAAAATTTTGTTGTAAATCCTTGACAAAAAGAAACACCTTTACCCAAAACTTTGTTTAAGCATCATTTCCTGCATATATAATTTTATGAATATGTTAGTAAAAATCATTATGACAAACATGATGCTGAAAAGATTAATTTTCTTATTATTTATTACATTTTGAGATAAGCTTGATATGATGTTTTTTATTTTATTTTTTATCACAGCTTGATATGATGTTGATTGGTATGAATCTCCGTATGATTGGCTGATCAGGTGGCATGATGGAGCAGCTTGTAGAACTTAAGCAGGACTTATTGTTCATCATGCCTTTCAATATTTCTTCATTATTATTTTCACTGTTAAAAAAGAAAAAACACAGCAGTTCTATTTACACAAAGGAGCATATTTAGCAATGAAATACCTTTTGTAGATTAATTAAAATGTAAAAGTGTTAGCTTATCATATGAGTAGATTCATGATTTTTGAGAGAAAATGTTGTTGACTCACAAAATAGCGGGAGTTCAAATGCTATTTTAGTACTAATCCTTAAGTACTTAATTACATAGTAAGAATACTCTTCAGATTTGGTTTTTTACTAATTTCAAACACTGACATTACATACTATATTTTTCATGTTAGACATATTATGGACTATACCAATTGTAGGCTCATGTACTTGTAAAATAAACATATTAACCTTAGCTTAGTTTATGATTAGTCATATATTCTTTCTAGAATATAAATCTTACATTGAGTTCATTGTAATACAAATGAAGTGCTATGTTTACAACATTTTTATAACATTTTTACAACAAATCGTAGGTGGTTAATTATTATTGGTTCAAATTTGAACCTAACAATAAATTACTTTTTTGCTCCAATAATAACAACCTACCATTTAAAATTTTTTGTAAAAATGTTATAAAAATGTTCTGGACATATTTTCTCTAATATAATATGCAGCCGTCAAAGGTTTTGTCATTGTAAACATAGGCCGCAAGGTTGAACCACGTGCGTTTTCTCACCATATGTACTCTCTTTTTCACACTTCTACTCATCATTTAATCATTACACACAATCACATTTAATATTTGTACATCAATCAAAGTGTAATATTAGATATTCTAATAATGTTAGGCTAAGATTTCCTAATAATATAATACACTGTATCAACTATAATAATAATAATAATGACTTGTAAATTACTCACATTGTAATATTAAATTATAATATTCCTATACGAGATATTGTCATCAATAAATTATCGATGGTAAACAATAAAAATCAAACGTGTTATGAGAAGATTAGTTGCAACCTTGTATGCAGCAATTGCTGCATATAAGATAAGGTGACACCCAAAAAGAAGTGACAAGTGTCCACCCAAAAAGAAGTGACAAGTGTCCAAGAATTATGTGCAATGCACTAAAAATCAACCCACAAATAACTTCAATAACAGTTGGCTATACATTAATAACTTCATTGAAATCAATAGTAGCACGACAAATCCACTTTCCTCAACCTTTCATAAAAATTTAGATAACTAATACGAAAAGGCCTTACAATTCATTCCAAGACATTTACCGAAGTTGGAAATTTTCAAAAATCAATTAATTTTTAGAGAAACCAGTAACTCTAACTCCTACATCCAATTCTCAAAAAAAAAAAAAAAAAAAAAAAAAAAAAAAAAAACAAAACAAAACAAAACTCCTACATCCAAAGGCTAGGCAACTAGTCACTAGTCAGAGTAAAGAGGTTTTCATAAGCTTAGTAAAATCAACATCCAATGTTAAATTAATTATTTTTAACACACGCACAAGTGGAAAAATATTAATTCCCTGTATAAATTTATCTCTATAGTCTAAACCTACTGACGAGCTTTTCACAAATGGACAAATAAGGCCCAAAGCCACACATAAAGGAGTCATTAATAAAATAAAAATAAAAACTTCCAGGACAACACTACTAGTGTACACCACGCCATCAACAGCTTTTTTTTAAAATCATATTAACCTAAGGAAAAGAATTGCTGATCATTTCCAGCATCTTGATTTAGGATAGTAGTTGAGTAGTTCAGTGTTTTGAAAAATAACATGATATAATGAAACTGATAAATTAAAATTGATTTGGCTTTTAAAATTAAAGTTGAAATAGAAAAATACTTTAGTGAGAGAGGAAGCAAAGGAGAAAGAACAACTGAACAAGAACAATAGGGTTACAAGAGACCTGAATACTCCAAGAGTCATGAATTTTTGCAATTTCTAGTGATTCTACAATCTACAAGATCTCTATATCTTCTAATCAATTGCCACTCTATTCCTCGATGTGAGGAATAGTAATTTGTACTCACCACTGGCCGCCACTGAGTACATGCACAGAAAATTGGTTTATATTAGCAGGTCTCCTGTGAGATGCGTTTGAGTACATTATCAGTTCATATAAAAATTAATATTTTGTAACAATTTGTATTTAGAGTCCGTATTTAGTAAGGATGATGTATAAAACCTATATTTTACACTATCTAATAAAAGATTGTCTCATCTGCATTTTACCTTCTTTTTTTTTTTTCTTTTTTGAGAACCTCATCAGCATTTTACTTAAAATTTAATACATCCTACCACACCTAATAACATTTTAATAAACTCCCAATTTTGTTGTATTTATATATGGATATTAGAATTGATTGGATGTTGTTGTGCTTATTCTTAAATATGTGATAAGATGATGTAATATATTAGAATTGGAGAGGATAAAGCATGAGTTTTACACCACATCCTTACTAAATTTAATCTCTTGTATTTATAGTTTATGTATAATAATACTTATTAGATAGAATATTAAATTTGAGAATTAGTTATTACTGTTTACTGTGAAAATGTTTTAGGGTTTTGATAAGTCAACCCTAACACATAAAATATTATTTATATATAAATTACATGATATTTCTATTTTGCCCCTACTACTCATAACACTCCCCCTTAAGCTGGAGAGTATATATCATACAATCCTAGCTTGTTACATAATAAACCCAAACGAGTCTTACATAAAACTATAGTAAACATATCAACAATCTGGACTCTTGTAGAAACATTGGGAGTAGCAATTTCACCATCTTCTATTTTCTCCCGAGTAATATGACAATCTACTTCAATATGCTTGGTTCGCTCATGGAATATAGGATTGGAGGCAATGTAAATTGCTGCTAAATTATCACAATGCATAGTCATAGGCAACTTCACAATGAATCTTAATTCCTCAAGTAAATGCTTAATCCACATAAGCTCACATGATGTGTGTACCATGGCTTTATACTCAGCCTCTGCACTAGACTTGGCAACAATAGTTTGTTTCTTACTTCTCCAAGTAATCAGATTTCTTCCCAAAAAAGTGAAATACCCAATAGTGGATTTTCTATCTGACGGTGATCTAGCCTAATCAGCATCAGTGTAGGCTTCTACCCATAGGTGACCATTAGCTTTATATAAAAGACCACGGCCTAGATGTGCTTTAAGATACCTCACAATTCAAATAACTGCCTCCCAATGTGGAAGGCGAGGATCTTTCATGAACTAGCTCAAAACACTAACTACAAATGATATATCTAGGCGAGTAATTGTGAGATAATTTAGTTTACCAACCAAACAACGATATCTCTCAAGATTAGATAACAGCTCCCCCTGATTCATACAATTTGACATTAGGATCCATAGGAGTCTCCACTAGTTTAGATCCTAACAAGCCAATTTCTTCCAAAATATCCAACACATACTTCCTCTGTGATAAACTAATGCCTTCTTTAGATCGTGCTACCTCAATACCCAAGAAATAATGAAGTTTACCCTGATCCTTAGTTTGAAAGAAGTTTTGAAGGTATCTTTTCAAATCATCAATACCCTGCTTATTGTCATCTTCAGTTATTATAATATCAACAAAATCTTTCCTCTATCAGAGGTATAAGAAAACATAGAGTGATCAGAGTGGCAACATCATAATCTAAACTTTAACACTACTTCATTGAATTTAGCAAACCAAGCTCTGGAAGATTGTTTAAGACCATAAATGGCCTTATGCAACCTACACACTTTTCTAGACTCCCCCTAAGCAACAAACCCAGGTGGTTGCTCCATATACACCTCTTCCTTCAAATCGCCATTCAAGAAGGCATTTTTAACATCTAACTGAAATAATGGCCAACCCAAATTAGCAGCCAAGGAGATCAAAATCTGGACAAAAGAAATTTTAGCAACAAGTGAGAATGTCTCGGCATAGTCAACACCATATGTCTAGGTATACCCTTTGGCAACCAAGCAAGCCTTCAAACGCTCAATAGAACCATCAGGCAAATACGTCTCAGTATACACCCAACAACAACCAATAATAGTTTTCCCTAGATGACGAGTAACTAAAGACCAAGTAGCATTTTCAAACAAGGCAAACATTTCTGCCTCTATAGCAGATTTCCAACTTGAGATGGACATAGCCTCTTGAACAAACTTAGGAACAATAGTAGAATTCAAGTATGTGGTAAACGCATGAAGAGATGAAGACAAGTGACCATAAGAGACAAACTGAGAGATAGGGTGAGAAGTACAAGAACGCTTACCTTTGTGCAAAGCAATTGGAAGAGAGGCATGATCAGGAGTTGGATCACTAGGCAGGATAGAGGTCTCTGTTGGAGGTTTTTGCCAATGACAATATACTTGAAGTGGTTTTTGAGGAGATTCAATAGGAGACACAAGTGGTAGGAGAGGAAGACAAGGAGGAGAACTGTCACTAGCAACCGAATGAGAGAAATAGGACTGAGATTCATCAAATGTGACATCAACACTAATGAAACAACGCCGAAGAGTAGGTGAGTAACATCAGTATCCTTTCTAAGTACGAGAATACCCAAGAAAAACACATTTAATGGATCTAGGATCAAGTTTGTCACTCCCTGGACCTAAGATATGAATATAGCACACACAACCAAAGATCTTAGGAGGTAGATGAAACAAAGGTGCATCAAGAAAGAGCATAGTATAAGGGATCTGACCACCTAGAACAGTGGAAAGCAGACGATTAATTAGGTAACAGGTAGTGAGAGCAACATTGATAGGTCACAATCTGAATGACCCCTAGTGATTAACCCTAATTAATTAATTTAGCCAAGTAATTAATTAATCAATTAATCATGCAATTTTATGGAAGCACAAACAAATCACCAAACACTAAATATGCAGTGGAAAATAAATAACACGGTGATTTGTTTACGAATGGGAAAAACCCTAACGGCAAAAACCCCACCGGGTGATTTTCAAGTCACCACTCCCGAAACTCCACTATTATCAAATCAAGCGGTTACAAGTAAAGGAATCCCAAGTACCTTACCAACCTACAGTTGAACCCTTACCCCAATACCCAATTGGACTTGATCTATAGCGACAGTTCCCTCCTTTGATGCACGGCTCCCAAGTACGTGACTAACCAATGCGCGGATCCAAGTACGCGACTTCAGAACACCAACTAAGGAAGAATGGTTGGCTACAAAGTTCTTCAGTTCATCCTTTATGATGAATAGCAGGAAGATGCTTCGATACAAAACCCTACGGTGCAAATACACAGCAACTTCTTGATGGAAGATGAACTAGGTCAAGAATTTTGTCTTTTGATCACAATTTGCTTGAACAGAGATTGCTCAATGATAATGCAACTTGTGTCACCCTTGACGGCTCTTAAAATAATCCTTTTATATGTTTAGGGTTAGAAGAAAAGAAGGCCCAAAAACATATTCACGGATCCCAAGAAAATCAGATTGGAAATCTGAATTTTTAAATCTCGACAGATAACATGTGTCGAGGTAGCTATCGAGTAGGTATCGAGCTTTAAAAACCTTGCACTTCAGCTTGCTTTCTCTTGGACAGACTTGATGACTTCAACACTTGACCTTGAAACATTGTTTCTTGAAGTATTAAAAATACCTAGAACTACCCAATTACAAGTAGAGTGCGTTTTGTCAAAGGATTAGCCAATTTACATAACTAAGTGACATATGTTCTTAATCAAGTTAAAACATATATGTCCTAACAATCTCCCCCTTTGGCAATCCGTGACAAAACCACAACAAACAAATGATCATATGAGAGAAGTCATAAATCACTCAACTCATATTCACTTGTTGAATACAATAAAATCTATCCTAACACAAACTCTTGAAAAACTTTGCAAGAAGAGAGCTTATGATAAGTAGACTTTGACAACCTGTATTTCTGAAACACTTTAAACAAAACTCATCAAGGCATCTTGTGTGAAACAGAAATAAATAGATTGCATACAAGTATAAAGAACATGTGTATAAAGATAGAAAGGGCGGAGGCTTTTTGAAAAAGTCTTTGTTTTGGTGCTACTGGGAAGCATTGGAAGAAGCCAAGGATGGCAGATGCAACATGGAGCTTGTTGCGGGATCCGGAGAGCTAGACAAGACACGGTTCCAAGAAGCCTTGTTGGAGTAGGAGCTTGGAGGGCTTAGGTACATCGGGTAGGTTAGGCTTGGAGGGTCTCTTGCTAACCCATGTATCCCAACTGATTGTCTAGTGGATTGATTACCGCTTGGAGGGTGGCGGAGAGGTTTTTTGCCGAGTTCTTCGATTTCCTCTTCGATAACACATTGGCATGTTATTTTGTGTCTGCGTCTTTCTTCCCTACTCTTTTACATTCCATTTTATTGTTGTGTTGCTATGAGTATGGATTAGAGTAGCTTGTTTGTTTATCCGCTTGCTTTTACACTATTCCGCACTTATAATTAAGTTAGTGTAAAATCTATCGAGCTATAACTTTAATTTGGGGGTCTAAATAACTTTTGTGTTTTCAATATATTTTTGAGCTTTCAACTTCTTTGAAAACTTCTCTAGCTGGGCAATTCATTCGGAATGCTAGGTCAAATGAGTTGGTCTTACTCTTCTGTGAGAAGGCCGTGTTGTGGGGAGGTACTCTAAATTTCTCCACAACTGAGTTTGCTAAGGGTCCATGGATCCTTAATATGGTGATGACCTTTGTACTCACTCCATGGTCTCACTATAATACTATCATCGAGCCTGGTGCTCATTTCCTTCTTTCCCTCATAGAGGGTCTTTTTATAGACTTTCCATCACACGTGATAGAATCCATTATAGATTGCTATTGAGACATTGACACACGTGATAAACTTATCTTTCCTTCGGCTATCATGCGCATCCTCACACACTTGCACGTCACCATTCCTTCTTCTCCTCTCTTCTGTGTTATGGGTGCCATTAGTAAGGAGTCTATTTGAAGGAGTGTGACACAGTTTGTTACGAAGTGGCCTCATGTGGAGCCTTCGGATACAACCCTTGCAGACCCTACAGCCCTTTCCTCTCGACCCTCTTCCTTTTCTGCCCCTTCTTCCTTATTTAGGGCAACTGTTTCCCTTGTTGACATCATGGAGCAGCATCAGCATATGCGTGCTAATTTTGGTAGTTGTCTTGACCATCTATTTGATGAGATGTGTTAGATGAATACCAGAATCGGTCACATCGGTCGTTGCCAGTCTCGCCTTGGTGGTTTTGCACCCTCACCTTCACCTGAGCATGCTGAGGAGTTCTCTTCTTTGGATGGTGGAGATGATGATGGTGATGATGCTTCTAGCTCTGAATATGATGATGAGATGACGACCTCTCAGTGATACACTCTTTGTCACTTGTGACAAAAATAGGGAGTAGTTTTATAGATGAGAGTAGTCTTGTTGTAGGGGAAAGCTAGCACAGGATATACTAGATAAGGGGAGAGTGTTTTGAGGGATGTAGTGGGGTTTTGGTGTACTTTCTTTTTTCTCATTACATGTACCATGGTATTGTGACCATTTTTGTTACATACATTGTATTCTTTGATATATATATATATATATATATATGAGATGATGTATGTTTTCTTTACCTTTTTCTCACGCGTGTTGTTTCTTTTCTATCTTTATACACATGTTTATTCTTGTATACAACTTGTCTATGTTTCACACTTGATGCCTTCATGAAGCCTGTTTAAGTGTTTTAGATAAGACATGTTGCAAGTCTATTGTGCCATGATCTCTCTTTTTGCAAAGTTTTCAAGAGTTCATTGTAGGGTTAGACTTATGTACTTTTGTAAAATATGGGATAGTTGTGTTAGATTTTTCTCATAATTGCTTTTTGTAGTTTTGTCACGGATTGCAAAGAGGGAGATTGTTAGGGTAATATTTTATTGTAATTGGCTAATCTTTTGACAAAATGCACTTTACTTATAATTGGGTAGATATAAGATGGGTTTAGTACTTCAAGAAACATATTGTTCAAGTCAAGTATTAAAGACATGAAGATTGGTTCAAGAAACAAGTGAAGAAAAGTTGTTTACTAAGTCTCGACAGATAGCTCGACAGAAACTTGCTATCGAGACTTAATGTGAAGCTTGATAGATAGCTCAACAGCAACTCGATCTATTGAGAACTATGATTTCAGAATTTTCAGATCTGAAATTCAACCCAGTCTTGTGAAACTGTTTAGGATTTCTTTTCTCACAATCCTAAACATATATAAAACTTATTTTAAGAGCCGTCATATAAGGATATAGAGATAAAGAGACTTATTTTTTCTGTGTGAAGTTACTGCGTATGTACTCCATAGAGTTTTGTAACAAAGTGCTTCTTGATCTTCATTGTTGATGAAGTGAAGAACTTTGTAGCCAACAACATCTGTTCAAGTTGTTGAAGTTAGTCATATACTGGGATCTGTGCAAAGGGTTAGTCATAAGTTGCAGGTTTGTGCATCAAAGGGAAAGAACGCTACTACAAGATTAAGTTCAATTGAGTATTGGAATGAAGGTTCAACTGTAGGTTAGTATTTCGGGATAGGCCAGGGTAGTTGGTAAGATTCTTTATACTTGTAACTGCTTGATTGTTGATTAGTAGATTCTTAAGAGTGGTGACTTTAAAATCACCGTGATGAGGTTTTTTCCTTGCGAGGTTTTTCCCATTTGTCAACAAATCACTGTATCTAATTTATTTTCCATTGCAATTCGAAAATTCGGCCTAGTCTTATGAAATTGTTTGGGATTCTTTTCTTACAATCTTAAACATATATAAAGCTTATTTTAAGAACTATCATAAACGAATACAGAGACAAAGAGACTAATTTTCTCTGTGTGAAGCTACTGCATTTGTACACCGTAGGGTTTTGTAACTAAGTGCTTCCTGATCTTTAATGTTGATGAAGTGAAGAACTTTGCAACTAACAACATCTGTCCAAGTTGCTGGAGTTAGTCACGTCCTGGGATCCATGCAAAGGGTTAGTCATAAATTGGAGGTTTGTGCATCAAAGGGAAAGAAGACTACTACCAGATCAAGTCCAATTGGGTATTAGAGCGAAGGTTCAGCTGTAGGTTGGTATTTCGGGATAGGCCAGGGTAGTTGGTAAGATTCCTTATACTTGTAACCACCTGATTGTTGATTAGTGGAATCTTGGGAGTGGTGACCCTAAAATCACTAGGTGAGGTTTTTGCCTTGCGAGGTGGTTTTCCCCATTTGTCAACAAATCACCGTGTCTAATTTATTTTCCGATGCACTTAGTATTTTTGGTGATTTGTTGGTGTCTTCACAATTTGCATGCAATTGTATCTAATTAATCGATTTGGGTAATTGAATTACTTAACCGGGGTCAAGCTATCTTAACCCAACCATAGTGATGATGTTGCTAAACTGTCACATGAATATTGTGAGGAATATAGGTGTTTAAAGAGTTATAGTGCAAAGAGGGGAAAAAAAAAAAGAAGTCACTAGAGGGTCGTAGCACTTACAAGAAATACTCAACAATCATGATATGGCCAGTCATGCTCTCTTTTGTCATCACTCCTTTTTCTTTTTTGAATTTGATAAATAATCTTATAATAAATGTATAGAAAAACCCTAAAATCTAGGTTTGTTTTAACTTAAAATGTCAATTTAAATTTTGATGAGGAACTTTTTAGCTAGCTTATACTACAAGGCCCACTCCTCTAAGAAGGCTAACTCGCGTCTCAAATAGAGAATTCAATGGAACAGGTGCAACTCTTCAAGCCTACTCTCATGACTTGCCTGTCACACTCAAAGACGGACGAGTAAGGACATGAGCCCATCATCATATGCCCATCCGTCACCTACAGAGACGGACGGGAGAAGCATTTGCAAGCTTCACCTTAGCACCCGTCCATCACCTCCAAAGACGGACGAGGGAAGGTGGATGTTGGAAATATACTACCCTACTAGTTATTACCTAAGACTTTCCTACATTCTCGCTACCACTGGCAAAGAGATAACTCCCTTCTCCTACAAATCAGCTGAGGGATAACTCCAAATCCCAATAATTCAACTAAAGTGGTCATCCACAGATCCCTATATAAACATCAAGACACCACAGTTTCAAGGTACATGAAAAATAAAATTCTCAAGTTCTTTCTTTTGAGTTTATTGAGATTACTGTGAGTTCCTAACTTAACCTTTGTAGGGTTTTAGGTCGGCACCACACCGATTTAACCTTCGGAGGGTCATAACCTTCGGAGGGTCTTAGGCTGGCATCACATCGGTGTACTCTAAAGGTATCTTCTTTCTTTAGGTTTTTGACTCTTCATCTTTTACTGATGACTGTGGGTTTGGACAATTGACCTACTGGTGATTTAAGCATCATCAAATTTGATGTTATTTATGTATAATTTTTTTAAAATTTATATTATTTTAAACAAATAATTAATAAACATAAGTTTATCCACACTCTCTTGGATACTTATAAGCCAATCATCAAATTATTATATCAATTTATCATCAATCATTATGTCCTAATAAGAAAGGCCATTTTCAAATTCATCAATAAAATAAAAATATTATCCAAGTAAGGTGTTCGTGATTGATCGGTCCCCTCCTTGCTCTTTATTTTTATTTTTTTATTTTTTGAAGAATATAATATATGAGAGCTAATTATATTTCAAAATTTCAATAACTATATGGAATAATAAATATAAATTTCACTGATTTATATCAAATAAAATTAATAGATGTAAAAGTTCTAGTCTTCATATTTTATTTTTTGGTAAAAAAAAGCTACTGAGTAGGATAGAATTTGTTGAAAGAAACTAGTGCATTGTTCAGTGAAAATCTAATAGACTTTGTGCTTTACAACATTAGAACATAGATAATGTTGTTTGATATGGTTTTAATGTCTCAATCGACCTAATTGTAGATGTATCAATTACTTTTGTTAGGTATCGATTTTGTTGCTTATGAACTTAATTAAATTATTTGACTTCATTTCTAAAAGGAAAGGAATGCAGTTTGGTGATACCTCAATTAAAAGGACTTTTTAAAGCTTAATATGATTATAGATGATATTGACAACAATAATCAGTGGAAAATAAAGGACTAAATTCTAAGTGAGATTCAAAGTTAACAAGTACCAAATAGCATGTGGATCCAAGCTATGCTAAAACATTGTGCTAATAGAGCTAATTGATGTTGAATAGAGATAGATTGATGCAAACATGAAATGAGATCAATAATGAAAGATTATTAAAGATCTAGACTAATAACTAAGAACATTTTTTTTTTTTGGAGAAAGTAATAACTAAGAACTTGAATCAAATTCAAAGGTATTGAAATATAACCAAGATTAGCAGAGTAATGAACTGCAAGTAAACTACTTGTATGAACTATGAACAATTTACAAAGCCGTACGAAGTAGAAACTAAAAGGAAATATAATACCAAGAATACTATTCTTTATATAAGTCGTTGGTCAATGGAAAGTTGTGTTCCTCTTGAAAATGGGTCTTCTATTTATACTTGAGACCTCTTGTGGTTTACCTTGGAAAAAGAAAAAAAAGTTTGATTTAACAATGCAAACCCTAAAAGATTAGCAATGACAGAAAATTAAAGAGAGTTAGAAGGATCTCACAAAGTTATAAAATTACACAATGACGTTGTCCTTAAAGATTGATTCATGCCACTTGGAATAGGATTCAGTGCGAATGAATCTCTTAGCCCAACAACCCCGTAGGATTAGACTATAGCACTGATCTTCGAGTTAGTGACGGCTACTCTTCCCCCATGATTCTTCTTCCTTGGGCTCTAATGCCACTTGTCACGTTTCTAAGTGTTGTTTTAACTTTGATAACTACATTCATGCCAATGTTGTGCATGATAATTGCCACATCTGCATTGTCCACAATTTATTTTACAGATGTCACGTCCTGTTCTGTCACTTGTCACGCTGTTGGTGAGGCCGAATTTTGATTATTTTGTCCAACAAATATGCCATTGTATATTTTCCTTCTAATTGAAAATACTCGTGGAATAGCACAGGTAACTTCCAACAAAAAGTTCCAATGTGAATTTGTTGGTCCAAATAACTGTTGAGTTAATTTGCAATGCAAATCACCAAATATGTTTGACACCTTAACGTATGTGTCGAATGGAAAGAGAGTGACAAGACTATATTGTGTATGTGTTTTAATTTCACACAGATGACAGCACATATGTACTTGTGTGTAGGATTTGGTAATGGTAATGGACCTTCAATGTTGATGATGAAGTGTCTGTCGACTGCTAATAAATCATCAATATGTTCATCTTCCCCTTTTCCGCGGAAAAATGGATTTCTTGAGTTAGGTTAGATCACCACCCAAATGCAGCAGCTGCCACCAATTCATTGAAACCAAGGTCTAGTTTGGCCTACTCCAATGTGAAGCACATTTAAATTCTAATCCACTTTGTTTGGGTAATATATACATACAGTTCATTTTCTTTCTTTGTTTAATAGGGCTGGTCATTGGTCATTGTCCTGTCTGATATTAATTGATGCATTTGTTTGCTCAGTCCTTACATTGCTCAGATATGAAAAGTTGCCATGAAAGTTGGAAATCAATATATCCTTCAATATAGCCTTTAATTTGGCTTAATGTTCCCATCCAAATTTCCAACCTCCCACCTATATGCAAACACTTGCATAGTTACATAATACCTAACCTTCCAACGCCTTTTTATTTCTTTTCTTCGGTATACTTTATAGTTTAATTACCACAATTCAAGCAAAAAAAAAAAACGCCTTTTTATTTCTTTTCTTCGGTATACTTTATAGTTTAATTACCACAATTCAAGCAAAAAAAAAAAGAAAAAAAAAAAGAAAAAAAAGAAAAAAAGGAGTCCAATTACCACAAGCAGCATTTCCAACAAAATCTCTAAATTTTTAATCAATTTTTAGTTAAAATAATAATTTCATTTTAGCTAATCAATTTTTATATATATATATATATATATAAAAAAACCAATAATCCAACAAACATTATTCTCTCTCTATTTTATTTAGACATTCTTTATTTATTGATGTTAAATCTTAGTAATCAATGTACTAATACAAAGAGGTTACCATATCTTTTGACTTGTGTTATAAGACTTTATGTCACAATTACGTGAGGCCACAAACATTTGGAAAACGAACCACATGAGCTAGCAATTAGTCTTCTTAAATTAGTAGGCTATCCCATATGTTACTTGTACAAAGATTTTATTTTATCTTTTTTAACTTGATAAGGGTGGAAAGGACATTGACTAGAAAAATTTTATTTTATTAAATTAATGCTGCTCTTCTATAAATAAATGAATAATTTTAGTGACAGGCAACACAATATGCCACATAGGACAATTGTAGCAAAGTTTGTAAATAAACAATGATAAAATTTAAAGTCCTAAAACTTTTGAGGATGGCAATTCTGCTTCAAATGGCAGATGTACTTGTTAATACGATCGTTTGGTATTGCTGTATGAAGTAGTGCCTTAATTGAAAATTTCTTGAATGTTTTGAGTGTTTGACCATTTATAGTGAAGAGTGCATTAAAAATTCGAATTTATAAAACATAAACATCGAATTATAGAGCTTTTTATAAAAAGTAAAAACCCCAAATTTCAGCTTAAACCCCTCCTTAAGGTTCTTAAGTGAAATTGTAGAACATTTGACACCTTCAACTAAAAGAGTTTTAAGTTTTGATCCTTTAAAAGCTCTTTTCAATCACTCCAAAAACAAAACCAAACAGGTCTTGTCATCTAAACTAAATACTTTTTTGGCAGTGCAGCAGGAAGTTTGAGTTTTAATTTTAGAACTTTTAATACTAAAGCTTTTGAAATATAGAACTTTGATTGAAATTTTTTTTTAGTGTTTTGAATGTTTGGTTAATAGAATAATACTTTAAAGTTCTAAATTTATAAAATATGAACCGTGACTTGTAAAACTTTTTTCTAAAAGCTCTTTAAAGTTATTTTTATGTTTAATGGACTGCCAAACACTCCAAACATAGTTTTAAAGGTCTTGAAGGTCTTTTACGTGAGATAGCCCTAGGTCCCTGTATAATTGATTAAGATTATTTTTCTTTATTTTTTATACTTTCTCCGCTCAACTTGACATAAGTACCCTCTACGGTCCATGAACATATGACATTTATGGATTGATCTACATTTACAATTTATTTAAATGAACTTTTAGCATGTCTTAGCAGCTATATATTTTTATGTGATTTTTTTAGTGATATATATATATATATATTATATGAATTGCTGTATGCACCGAAGGTTGAAGTACCGAATTTATTTATAGGATTTCACCTATTTTTGTATACATAGGGAATATTTATAGATCAAAACTATTAAAATTAATCTGTGAATAGTGGAGCTAAATTATTAATGAGTAAATGGTTGACCTCAATATATGTGTAGACAAAATTAGACTATTAGACTATCTAATTCTTTAATAAAAATGTTATAATATTCACTATTTTATGTAAAAGTTTTGACGGTGAGTAATGAGTAATGACTTAAGAGCATTTCCAATGATATAACTACAGACAAAATATTATCTATAATAGAGAATAAGACCAAAAAAAAGGGTCTCTAATAGATTCTCTAAACTCTAAATTTTTTTTGGTTCATGAACAGTAGCTCATCAAATCTGATGGACTACTGTTCATTCTTCAAATGTTTTTTTCTATTATAATAATCAAGTGTTGAATAAAAAATGTTAGTAGATGTGTAGTTGTTAAAAAAAGAATAAATAATGAATGAAGAAATAATATTTAAATGAGATAGAGAATCTGTTGAAAAGTGTATTTGAAAAAGTAGGTAGATAAAAGGTAAAAGTCATTATTTATTCTCCAAATAGTACAAAAATTTGATGAATTTATTGGAGATGCTCTTAGAACGTCAAGGTGCAAAAGTCCACTACTCAAGGAAAAAGAAAAACCACTTGGAACAAATGGCCTGCATTGGCAAAGCTGGTTCGCACTTCATGGGGGCACTTTTCATTTGGCACTTGTTAAATTTTTAGACCTCAAAGTAATTAGTGTTGTAAATAACCATATATGTGCCGCTATTAGAGGCTTAGGCCGTTGATAACTCTTTCAATGAAATTATATATATATATTAGTAATTAGTTTTAGTTAGTTCAATTGGTAAAGTCTTTAATAGTTAAATAAGGGATCTGGTAAGTACCAGAATGGAGCCTAAATTACAAAAAGACGAACTCTAAACTGACAGTAGGGAAAGATTGCCGGTGGAGGAAATCGACATGCAAGTTTTGCCCAGGGCCTCGTCGACGGTGATGTACTTGATGAACCTGGACACACATTTTCCATCAACAAAGCACTGGATCTCTCCTCCACCCCTAAAAGCTAATTCCAATCCAACGATAATAAGATTACCTTTGTTCACTTCTCCTAAGTCTTATTTTCTTTCTTTCTTCAGAAAGAGATTACCTACTATACTTCATTTCTTGGGAAGAGCTGCAAGAGATAAAGAATCGGAATTCTTTGAAATTGAAATTCCCAGAGTCTAACTTTAGACAGAGAGATGTGGAAAATAAATTAGTTTTTGTTTTAATTGATTTGAAGAAGGTATTTTTGTTTTAATTAGTTTTTTGTTTTAAGTTTGTTACACCTAAGCAAAAAACATGTGTTTGTCACATGTAATAGAATTATGTCAAACATAACAGAAAAAGTAACATTGGGGTGCAAAGTGTAATAAGCGTAATAGTTTAGAGTGTAAAACGTGCATTCGGATAGTTTAGGGTGCAAAGTGTAATTTAGTGC
Source organism: Quercus suber (assembly GCF_002906115.3). Lineage (NCBI taxonomy): Eukaryota > Viridiplantae > Streptophyta > Magnoliopsida > Fagales > Fagaceae > Quercus > Quercus suber. The sequence goes on along the minus strand of NW_027069788.1, from coordinate 27,655 downwards.
ATAGTTTAAGGTGTAAATGTAATTTTTCCAAAAAATTATTATATAAAGCGGACTCTATAAGTTAAAACTCTAATATAAATATATATTATATATAAACTATAAAGTAGTGATGTTAAATTGACATTTGGCTCCAAATATGAAGCACAAGATATATAATTAGGACATGCAGAGACTTGCTCAAACCATAGTACGTGACATAATTAAAGGCAATATGAGAAGTAGGTAAATGTAATAAACATCTGTTGAGATATGTATAATAATAATAATAATAATAATAGCCAGTTGTAACTTGGTTGTTAAAGCTGAGTTCTGTCTTCAATTCATTGCCACACCAGGCTTTGTTCCCTGAGACATGACAATTGGAGATAGGTGCTTGCTAGCTAGATATTGCTTGGATTAGAAAATGGGTCAATATAGAACTCCTTAATTATTTCATTTATCAAAACTAAAGTAATTAAGGTGAAATTTTTACACAAACATGAAACAACAAAGCCAGGTGACAGTGAAAACAAGGGATTGGAATTTGAACTGCCCAATCAAATTCATTTCTATAAGGGTACGTTTGGTACGCTGTAATAGCTCTTATAATGGAATAGTTATTCATGTGTAATATCAATTCAGTCATTTGGTTGCATCTTTATTACATAGATTAGTTATTACATTGGAATAACTATTCTTTAAATTGAAGAATAGCTATTCCAATTTAAAATGGATGTAATAGCTATTCCTTAGTGTATATAATGTGATTTAAAATTAATATATTTCCCAAAATATAAAGTTTCCTTATACATCATATTTTACAAGTTTTCCATATGTAACAACCAACCTTATGAATAGTAATAATTATTCCATTACAATGTCTTCTATTATCAGTAATAAAGATTACTATTCCTAATGTAATTTATATTCAGTGTACCAAATGTGCCATAAAACTATAGATTAAAGCCGGCCAAATTTGCACTAGTGCACAAGGATTAGGCTATACCCTTACCCAGCTCTAGGTTAGGTTCTGTTGTCTGCCACATTAAACATACATACTATTTCATTAGAAAATTAAAATTTAAAAGGCCTTAAAGGAGACTTTACCTTAGATTATTTTTTTTGTCCAAAATATATTTATAAGTTAATTATCTCTCACTTACTTAAAAAGACCAATCACAGCGTCAATCAGTGGCGACTCCAGGAATTTTTTTTAGGATGTTCCTCAATAAGTATAAATTACACAATCTAATAAAAAGAAAATTTTGTATATTGACAACAACAACAATAAAAAAAACATGCAAATAAATAAAGTTTACAATTGCCTTTTACGTAGTTTTCTTATCAAATATTTGTCCATAATTTTAGCAAAACAATAAACAAAAAACAAAAAACAAAAAACTATCAAATATTAATTATTGTTGTTTAGTTGTTTCATTAATTTATTTGTCTTTTATAAACTATAATTTGTTATATTATTGTTTCATTAATTATAAAATTATTAATTATTGTTTAGTCTAACATAATTTAATTTGTTTGTCTTTTATAATGTATTTTTCATTATTATTTAGCCTAACATAATTTAGTTGTTTAATTTGTTTATTAATTGTCTTCTATAATTTATTATGTGTATAATTAATATGTATAATATTATTAAAAGTTGAGTGGGCCATTTCGATACCGACCTATTTCGATGTATTGTTTCAGAGTATTTTGGATCCTTAAAATAATATATATATATATATATATTATTACTATTATATAAAATAATGAATTAAATTTAATATTTAAATAAAATTGGATTAAAATATTTATTTATAATTTTTTTATAAATAAAATTCACATTTTAAATAGTTGTAAACAGTACAAATGTACAATAAATATGAAAGTCAAAGCACCTGTTGTATGTACAAAAAAGAATCCTTTACTTCAAATATATATATATATTATATATTCTAGAAACAGTAAAAATATTACTCTTGGATAAGTATTGTTAAGTTACCAACACCTTATCAACCACCCACAATTTTTTTTTAAATAATAAAAAAAAGCCTTTAGCATTCTACTCTAGATACAGCTGGAAACCAATACATTAAAACTTTTTTTTTTTTTTTTGAGAAAGAAGGTAATTCATTATTAAAAAAAACTAGACCCTAAGGTCGGACAATACAAAAGAAGAAATGGCAGGAGGAACAGACTCCCTCCAAACTTCTAAAGGAAAAGATAATCTAGCTCTCTGAGCTAAAGCATGCGCAACCGCATTGCCTTGCCTATCAACGTGAGAGAAAGAGCAACTCTGAAAAGAGTTTAAATGAGACACAATGTCTCTTAAGATAAATCATAAGATCAAAAAGTTTTCGAAAATGTCTCCGACGTACTTGTGAAAAAACCTATTGAACCCGGATCTAATCCATGGAAGTAGCGGGTAAGGTCGGATTGACCCATAGGACTCAATTTCTTGTCCTTTATCCAAAGGAAAAAAAAAAAAATTCTTTATTAATTAAGCTAATTGAAATTCATGAAAATAAACAAATTAAATATAAGTGTTGGATGTGACATTTCTTCATTAACTTCATTCCCATTTATATTTTGAGGCTTAACAGTTGCACTTCAAGCATATGGCAAAAATGTCTCATTTCACTTTACCAACTCTATCCTAAGTAATTTTTTTTCAGCTCGAAAAGGTGGAGGCAATGATGAGATTTGCTTGCCCCATCCTATCTTGCCCTACCCTCTGCCTTGGGATTTGGATTTTCTCTATTTCTCCGTTGAAATGAAGAGTGTCCACTTAAAGATTAGGATGCACTCCAAATAAATCTAAGGACCTAAAAGATGCCACCTCATTTAAAATCAAATAACTTAACTCTTAGTTAAGTAAACCTAATTTAAGTTTTATTAAAAAAAAAAACACACACACACAAAACAAATGTTGGAATTATCGTCCCTAGTTTCATTGCTTGAAGTGAAACTCTGGGATCAGCGAAGGCTGTCGAAGGAAGATGATCACTTTTCTGCGTTTGGGTCCAACTGCAAAGGCAAATATCATGGCCTCGTGGAATAAATTTCCTTACTTTTCTCATTGTCTTGATGAATCTTCTAATTTGGATTAGAATTCTTTCCCACCTTTTATTTATCTTTTCTCTTCTTTGTGCGAGTACTAACACTATTAGTATCAGATGTGAGCCATCTTTCTTCTAAATTTGAAATTTTGGACTCTATCTTTATTCAAATCCCCTCCTCCACCTCAATCCGGTTGTTAAATATATTAGCAACGCGATGTGTTATACTATGTTATATATGCTAGAGTGGATGAGGAAGGGGAAGCATAGAATAGGAATACCGAAAAAACGAGGGTTACATAGTTCAGTCTTGTTGGCCTACATCCACAGAAGAATCTCTTAAGAGTTACATCTTTATTATGTAAGTGTATAGTACAATAATCTATGTTACAATGAACTATATCATGTACTGGAGACACCACGTTATGGTCAGGGTGTTCTTAGGAACACCTTGACCTGAAAAAAAAAATTTATATATAATAATTAATTTTTTTTTATTTGTTTACCCTTAAAAATAAATTAGGAACACCCACAATAAAAATGAGGAACACCTTCAAATTAAAACCACCACTAAACATCAACCAAAGGCTACCTAAACAGATAAGCAGAGAACATATTGAAGAAGAGATGAAAATCAAACCATGGCTGAAACCCTCAATTGAAAAACTCTGGCAACGGCGCTAGGGTGTAAAAGTGGCAGTGCGAGGACCAACGAGTAAGCTAGGATGGTCACCGGAGGAGGGCAAGTAAAAACCCTGCCTCTCTCACCGTCAAGCGATGTCGATCTGGTGTCACGAGACCAGAAAGAGGGTCACCAGCGCCGGACAACTCCTTCAGCCACTAAATCGAGATCGTCAGAGTCTCTATTAGGGTTGTCGGAGCTAGTGAGTAAGGATATGGTTGTTGACGACAACAATATCAGTGGGTGGTGGTCAAAGGGTTAACGGTAGCGGCGGGTTGGTGGCTCTAATACCATGTTGTTTATTGTAAAAGTGTTTTAGGGTTTTGATAAGTCAACCCTAATATATTAAATATTATTTATATATAAAGTACATGATATTACTGTTTTGCCCCTATTACTCATAACATTTATATCACATGTCATTAAAAAGATAGAAAATCTAAATTAGTAGAAATGATATAATATAGTATACAAATATTTTGTTTAAATAAACTCACAAATATTTAATTTTATTGTTAACTTAACCACATAATTATTTGCCTTATATTTTTATTGCGTCTACTATTAAATTTGCTTTTGTGTTCTATATATGGCCTTTTGTTTCAGTTATTGCTACAACAACAAACTTCAAGAGGAATGTCGTATTTCTAATAAATTGTTTTTATCACAAATCTTAAAGAATAAACATATAAATTACCACAACCCTTGCCAAAAAAAGAAAAAGAGCTATATTGATGTCCCTTTAATGTTAATTATTAGTGTTCCACCTAAAACTAATTAGTACTTAAAAATGAATGCATCTACCTCATCAAACACATGAGAATAAATTGATATTTTCTTAGAAAATAAACACTATTATTTTTTTCTTCATTGAAAAAAATAATATAAAAGTTAGCACTTAGAAATGAATGCATGTACCAGTTGAAAACGAAACGTTTGTTTAATTTCGAAGCAACATGGATGACATATGTACAATGTATGGAGATCATTGTTGAAGGGGAGTCCAAATCTTCTGTCTCACTTTCCTTACTCCACTTTATACTCCACCAATAAATACTTGCCACGTGATACCATTAATTAATAACTGTAGGATTAATAAGTTAATAATGATAATATTTAATTAATTAGGTAAACACGTGGTAAGTATTTATTGGTGGAGTATAGAGTGGAACAGGAAAAGTGGGACAGAGGATTTGGACTCGTTGAAGGGTGGGCACTAAAATTAATGGCTTATGCAACTTGATGGTGAAAAGTTTTAAAATTGAGAAGTGTTACATCCAGTAACAATCTATCACTGAAATTACTTTTTTGCCCCAACAAAATCAACTGGTAACAACCTATTATTTAAGATTTGTTTTGAAAATGTTGTAAAAATGTTATAGATATAGCATTTCTCTTTAAAATTTGTAGACTTGATCCAACTTTGTCATTGCAGTCAAACAAGATGTGAATAGTTTTAAATTTAATTAATAAGAGAGAGAGAGAGAGAGAGAGAGAGAGAAAATGAGGATGCTATTAATTAGGTAAATATTTATTGCATATTAATGTATATTAATTACATCACTAGTGGTTTGTTAATTGACTATTTATGACACACAATTAATCAATCCACATAAAAAAAATATTTTTTATGATGTTAAAAACCAATGGAATTATCCAATAGAAAATTTAAGCTTGAATTGAATTCATTCTCATAATTGGTTATTAAATCAACATGGTTTAATTCTCAAAAAAAAAAAAAAAAGCTTAATTTTCCACGAATTGTCAACGGGTTTAAATAGTAAATATATATAAACCTAACACTATTGTGTTGCACAAGAACTCAAGTGAAGTGAATGCTTGTGAGTTGTGAGATGCATGTGAAGAATTTAGTGGGTTTTTAAGTGCCAGTATCACTAATAAAAAAATATTGAGAGAGAGAGAGAGAGAGAGAGCAAAGTAAAATATAGTACTAAATGTACATTAATATAATCAATTTAAAAACTTTAACCAATATTAGTCTCATCCAAAAGCTGTTATCTACCCATTTGATCCTACTATTGGAGTGGAATTATCTAATGGAAATTTTAATATTGAAATATTATACTAATCTTTCCAATTTTTCTTTCTGTCCCAAGAGTGATGTTTCATTTTCTATTAACTAGTATGTAGCCCGTGCTACCGCACGAGAATGAATATATTGTTAATCATGAGTTTATTCATGTTTAAAATACTCAATTAAGTCTAAATTCATATTATTAACCAGGAAATTTCATTAACAAAACTTAGCAGTATATATATTTTATATTAAACTCGTATATATTGTATTACCGCATGGAAATGGTTAATTATTGTGATACTATTAGTCAATTTCTTTTTTGTCTTTTTTGGTTTATCACAAGGAGGACAGAATTAGATAAAACAATAAAAATATATATTGCATTTTATTATTTAAGTGATGCTATTGGACCTTTTTAAATCAAACTAAATGTAAAACTTAAAGCAATGGGAAACAAACTATTTTCCCTAAGTTAATTTTTTCAATCCTCATAAATATTTAGATTTGTGATTTTTTTAAATTTGTACTTTCATGAAGCCACTAAACCGCATGATGAAAAAGAAACATGAATAATAATGAAGTCTATATTGTCATCAATCAAATACAATTAGTTCATATTAATCTTCTCCAAAAATTGCGGTTCAGTGACTACATTGTTTAGTTCCAAAGCCAAAGGAGTTGATGGATTTAGCAATTCTCCATGAACCATGGCTCCTTCCCTTTTTCTTGCCAGCAAACTCAAAGCAGAGTCTCTAGCAAATGCAAAACTCAAATATCTGGCTATATCTTATGCCCTTCCTGCTGGAACCCCATATACCATCCAAAAATCAATGTTATTATCAGTAGGAGTACAAAGGGAGTCATCATAAGCATATTCAAAGGGATTTTGAATTTAAACTTTAATTACGAAAACAATGTTTTATAACAATTCTAAAAAAGCTGTATAGAACAACCTAACATAAAAATTATATACATAAGAAATCAATAAACATATACAAATGTTATAATGAATTATAGAATCAATTTAAAATGTAAGATAAATATATATGGTACAAATATATAAATATAAGGTTTGTCAAGCAAGATGAGGTTTGGGAAGGGGAAAAAAAGTCTATCTACATCTTGTGATATTGACGAAGACACAGCAGGTATTAGGGTAATTTCTATCATTGATAAGGGTAATTTCTATCTTCATCTTCCGATCATGATGAAAATGCAACCACCAACAACCTATTATGATATAGCACATCCAAGGGAAATAATTAATAAATCAACCAAAGAATAAAACATACATACAGAAACATAAACAAAACATAACTCTCACTAAAGTGTTTTAACTTCCTTAGACAATGTGGCTCAAGCCACAGCAAACCCTTACATGTAAATTAATGGGGGAAAAAACCCAAACACTATGACACTTCACAGCAAAGATTGAATAATTATAAAAATGGAAAATAAATTGAATCGAAATTAAGTCAAAACATTTTTTCACAGCAAATTTAGTAAAGAAAATTGAGTACACAGCACTAAAATAGTGAAAAATAAAAATAGAGATAATGGGAAATATACATTAAGTTTGAATTATAACACATCCTAGTAAAGAAAATTGTCAAAAAAAAAAAAAAAAAAAAAAACCTTCAAATGATCCAAGTTCAATCAAACAAAACTATCAATTTATATAAGCAGAAAAGCTGACATGGTCTGCATTTTTTGCAATTTGCATACTTGTTGCTCTGAATTTCTCTGCGCGTACCTATTGCTCTGTTCTTCTCTACTACAATCAGCTTCTTGTTCTTTCTGTCTTCAGCTTCTTGTTTTGTCTATATTTGAATTTCAGGGCTGTCTTATATGTATTTGTTTTCATCTGTTATCAATAAATAGGAACAAAAATTTAATTTAGATCCAAAGTCTGCAATCTTAGCCCTATTGATCAAATATGGCCAATCTCATTCTACATTACAAAGTGTGTGTATACCAATGAAATACAATTTAAAAATCAAATTGACACAATCACTGTGATATGGGAACTATACGTGGAAAAAATCTAATACACAGAAGTATATACTGGAAAAACTTGATAACAACGCTAGAAAAGAAACATGGGAAACGAAATTATAAAGGGAAAAAATGTTTCAACAAAAAATTTAAAACAGAATAAATAAAATGAAAGCTTTAAAGTGTAGAGATATACTCAAAACAAATTGAACCCAATTATCCAAAAGGAAAACCAAATCCAACACAAATAACGAATATTAAAAACCATTCATAACCCAAATTCCTTATTCAAAACCAAATCTAAGCCAAAAAACTTAATGCAATCCAATCCAGTCAAAATACCCCGACCTAAATCAGATTTGACCCCAAATTAAAAAATAAAAATAAAAGTAAAAAACCAAAAAACAGAGACTATACTGGTGGAGGGAATGGGTTTGACGATGGCAGAGGCAAGGACTGTCGCTTGACGCAGTTAGGGGCAGATTTCTCAATTTTTTTTCTCTCTCTCCACTCTCTGTGCCTAATAGACTCATTCTCTGTGCCTAACAGTTAAAACTTAAAGCCTCAAATGGTGCAACATGCGGTGTTTTGTAACTTTCAAATTGTAAGGGTGGCAGGTTTTTAAGTGGGCAATTTTCCTTACATGTCATAACAGCCTTAATTCCTGGGAAAGGCTGAAGCAATGGAAGTAAAACTAAAAGTTATATGAAAGAATTAAACTGGAAAGAATTAATCAAATTTGCTTTCCTATAGCTAATTGATTAGAAATATACCCAACTATTTCATTTTTCATCCTATTATAAGACTCAATGGAACTAAAAAAAAAAAATTGTCAAGAACTATATAAAATCATCTATCACCAAACACTCTACTTTACCCTTATTTTTGTCATATATCTGTGAGTCTCAAAACTGGGCAAAGTTGTAGATAAATGAATCAATCCTTGAGAATGTGCGCATGTTTAGATTTCTTGAGGAGAAACACAAATATTAAGAGTTGGATTCACTACTTCCAAGAGTCATCTGAAAGATTAATTAATCTTTGTGTTGATCATGGCAATATACACTTAAAGCAACTATATTTAAAAAAAATTAAAAGAAGATATATGTAAAGAAACATCCCATAGATGTCCTATAAATAAATAGGAAAAAGTACAGATTAACTCTTATAAGAAAGACATAAAAATGCCTTAATATAAATAGAATCTAACCCCAAACCTAGCTTAAAAACAATTCAACCAAAATACCCAAACCTGAACCTAAATTGATAATAGTATTACATTAAATGTATTCAACGACAGAAGATACAGTATCCGACTATATAGATGTTACTGGTGTCAGGTAGTAAAATGCCTAAAAAAACAGTTAATAACAGGATATATAATATAATTTGATGCAACAATTCAGCCAATAGCAAAACACAATGCCATTCTTAGAGTAAATAATGAACATAAAGCTAATGCACAGGATTCAAGTTTCTACAATGGCCATGATTTCAGCACTAAAATCAAGTTATGGCCAAAAGCAAATATCAAAACAACTTGTAATTTTTATTTTAAAACAAATCTCCATTGCAACTACTAAATTCTAATGAAGATGAGGAAATAAAAAACATTAATTCCAAATATGCAAACAAAACCAATTCTAACCCAAATGCAAACCCAAAAAATAACCCACAAACCTTTAAAAACAATCCAACCAAAATACCCATAAAACAATTAAAACACACGGTTTAAATACCGTTTTACCAAAGGGTCTACCATTTGGTTTTAAACCATTTCAATATTAATAAAACACAAAAACAGCATGACCAACAAAAAATCAGATCAAAGGGCAGGGGAAAAATGAAAAAAGGAAATTTTTTTAGAACAAATCTGTTTTTTTTTTTGGGTTGGTTTTAACACAAACAAAACAGCGTTAACAACAAAAAACAGATCGAAGGGCATGAAAAAAATGGAATAAAAGACCAAAGAAAATATTTGTGTTTTTTCATTTATTTAAGTTCCAGCGAACTTTGTTGCTTTCCCTATCACCGTATTGCAAGCCTTTTAGAAGTATTTTAACTGGTTAGTTTTCGTTAATATGAGAGACTTTTTACCATTTTTATTTTTATTTTTTTGTGGTTAAAATAGACCTTAAAAGTATAAGAGGATTAAGAAAACTGACTGAAGAAACTTGGTACAGGAAAAAAAATAATCTCTGCCATAACCTACAAAGTAACCAATTTTGTACAAAGAACATTATACTTTCAGTTTTCACAAATTATAACATGCAAAACCCAGAAAAACCCACTATAAAAAATAATAAAATCAATACTTAAAAGTATCTTTTAAAAAACTATCGACTAAAATCAACAATGTATAAATAAAATAACATTATATTTTTAGATTTCGAAAGCCCACAATTTCAATCCCAAACAAAACCTGAAAATTAAAGTGAAATGATTTAGTTTAAAGAATTAGAAGGATTTGGCATTCTGCTCTACTAAGTATCATATTTGGTTTTAGAGGAATGCTAGTATTAATCAAGGAAGACTACCTTCTGAAGAGGCTATGGTCAAAATGATCAGGTGTGAAGTGAAGAACAGAGTTGTATGTAAGAGTTACTGAAATTCTGTTCAAAACAGAAGAATAGTAGCAGTTAATTCCTAAATATTTCACAGCATAATTTCAAGCAATATGTTGACTATTTAATCAAACTCAATAAGGGGAAAGAAAACATATATTACTATAAAAAAAGATTCATTGATTCTTTAAAACATATATGCATTCCTTTAAACAAATATACAATCAAACATATGTAAGAGTTACTGAAATTCTGTTCTAAACAGAAGAATAGTAGCAGTTAATCCCTAAATATTTAACAGCATAATTTTAAGCAATATGCTGGCTATTTAATCAAATTAAATAAGGGGAAAAAAAACATAATTTACTGTAAAAAAAAAATTCATTGATTCTTTAAAACAAATATACATTCCTTTAAACAAATATACAATCAAACAGGGAACATGTTTTTTTAGCACAAACATTATTGAACGCCAAACATGTTTTTTACTACACATTTTCAAGGGCTAAACCTCTTGATGGCACCCTTTAAAAATGGGATTCAAAATAAAGAGTATAACAGATCAAGTAACAAAAAAACTGACCTAGAGTATTGGTGCGGCAGGAAAAGAAACAAAACAGAGTGGTGCCGTTTGTTTGAGGATATAGCAATTTAGGGCTTTCATTAAGTGGTGTGAAACGGTTTAAGTTGTTTTAAAAAAATTTATTAATACTTTCAAAAATGATTTGTAATTGTATTTGAAATTTTAGATATCAAAGAACAAATGGGTGCCATTCTTGTCCATGCCGTAAGAATTAATATTCACAACAAAGCATGTAAAGAAAGAGAATGAACATTCGAATTTCAATTCAAATTCAAACTCAGGGAATCGATACATACCTTTCATTGGTCTGTGTTCAGTTCCGATTATGTTAGCCACGGAGTTGCGCCGATCTCTATCTCCGTATCTAAAATCCCTAATTTGTTAGCAACCCTAAAAAAACAAAAAAATAAATAATAATACCCAAAAAAACAAAAAACTTATCTAATGAAAGGAAGGAAAGCATAGGCAGATGAAAGAAAGGAGTAATCATACCTTAGGAAGAATTCGTTTTGCAGAGCATAAACCAGGACCATTAAAATTGTGAAGAAAATCGGAATAGAGGCAGGACCTCTTCCTATATAAGATAGAGAAATACCCAAAGGCATGCATCATTGATACCGAGATATTCTTCTGAAATTCCATAGCATTCATTGAAGAATAGGGGAGATGTATATTGAAGGAGACGAAGGATTTTGGGTTTTGAGAAGGGGAGCTGAACCTGAAAAGAAGCGGGTGTAAAGAGAAATTATGTTAATTGGGTTTGTAAAAAGAGCTGAATGTAAAGAGTTGAACCTGAAATTGGAGTGTACACGTGTGTTGCAATTAGAGATCTAATTGGTTTGTACACGTGGCACAGAATTAGAGTTCTAATTAGAATTCAATTTCACACTCTCTCTGCTTCATCTATTATTATATATATATAGATATATAGATTTGCTTGGTTTTTAACTATTTGAATTTGGCTTTATGTTATTCGTTGGTGTTGGTATGATATTAATTATCTTTTAGTGTAATGTGTATTGTGATTGTGAAATTTTTTGATTGGCAACTGGCTCTTGTGATTGGAGTATCAGGCATAAGGCTTGTCTGTTGAGTGGGATATTTGAATTGGGGGAAGTAAATTGCACATGAGATGTGTGCTAGTGCAACTAATAAACAATAATTTAATTAACTAATAATTAATCAGAAAAAGTAACTAATAACCAATAATTAATAATTTAATTAATCAATACATTATAAAAGACAAACAAATTAAATTATGTTAAGCTAAACAACAATTAATAATTTTATAATTAATAAAATGACAACATAACAAATTATAGTTTATAAAAGACAAGCAAATTAATGAAACAACTAAACAACAATAATTAATAATTTTATTAATATTTCAAATAAATTTATAGTTTATTGTTTATTATTTTGCTACCCTTGGAAAAATTCTTGAGAACTTATAGGAACACCCTGGGAAAAATTCTTGGAGTCGCCACTGATAACATGAATATATATAAGCAACTAAACCCTAAACTATTAGTACAAGTAGGAGCGGACTTGAGTCTATTATATTGGCCTAATATATCTAATATATCTTTAACACTAGTAAACAAAAACAAAAACGTTGTTTCAATTTTTAAAAATAAACTACAAACACTAAGGTAGCAGAGTCATCCAACATTGGAAAGGAAATATTGTAACCCAGCCAAGTAAAAAACTAAAAAAGCCTGCGTTGATGTTTGATCGCCTCCACTAGCATAAAAAAAAATCCCTCAAGATTGATTATTGGTAAAATAATAATAATAATAATAATAATAATAATAATAATAATAAACCTCGAGATTAGCACTAGTAGTCCTTTTAACGTGTTCTGGCCTGGCTTCTCTTCAATATGCTTTAGGTGAAGCACTTTTCACATGTAACGAATGCCTTTAAAATTTTTATGCGTTACGCTCTTATAAACAATTATTTTTAGAGCTAATATTTGTCGTATAATCCAAGATAAAAGTTGAATTTTTTTGCCCAAAGCTTAAAATTTGTTATGAAAACCTATATTTGACTTTTGCTTGCCTTTTAATATATGGATGAAAGGCCAGGTTGAGGGTAAACCTTGAAGGCTTGAATCCATTGGATTGGGCTTGAGCGCTATCGTGGAAAATCTATAGGACAACGGGTGGGAATGGGCTAAATTGTTTTAAGAATGCATAGAGTTTCTTTCATATACGTTGGAGTGTTTTGATGTTTCTATTGAATGATGGGCCATCCCAAGCCTAGCCTTAAGTCCATTGGATTGGGCTTGATTGTTTTAAGATGGGGCTCAGCTCAGTTTGGTGTTTTGGTTAGGTTGGCCATTTAATATATTATGATATATGAGAGAGAGAGAGAGACATTAGCCGGGGAACAAATCTTTCTAAAATTCTATTTAAGCAGAATTTTCTTTCGGGCTGAATGGTGAATATGGTCCATCTTGTAGATTTCTAGTTTGAAGATTACTCCCATGAAGTTCAATTAGAGGATCTTCTCTATTTTAATTGAAATGGACAGTTAGAGTTGGATTTCTTAATCTAAAGGATGGTATAAAGTTCAAATAGGATCTTTTCTATTTCTAGTGAAATTGAAAGTTATGATTTTTTTTTTTTTTTTTTTTTTGCATATATATTTATTGACATATTATTTAAAATTTGTAACCATTTACATACAGTTTTAGATTTGTAAAATTTAATATGGAGCATCACTTGAATTGGAGGATGGGTCTGTGACAAGAGCTGGAATTCAGTCCAACCGGCTACATTTTGTGTTGTGTAAAAAAAAAAAAAAAATTGAATGTATACCCTACTTATTATGATATTGCATCTCCCTAATTTTTCTTCATATACTCGTGTCGTGTCCACACTCCACTGTACAACAAAATCTGACTTTCAAAAAAAAAAAAAAAAAACACTGTTCAGTGTGGGTTTCCTAAAGGACAAGAAAATGAATACCTTTTTTTTTAGAATACTAAATACTTTAAATTTTTAACACAGAGAGAAGAGAAAAAGTTTTAAAAAAACTAACAACGGTATATAACAACACGTTTTGCTTGAGCAGAAAAATCCACATGGACATCTAGTTTTTGTCTACTATATCTGACAATCAGTGTAGTATACATACTACATAGTATACACAATCTGAGTATGTTAGTTTGATTTGAATTTCCAAAACCATCTACGACTAAATTTCTCTTTCTCTTTTGCCTGTTTGCTCATTTTGTTGTTTGATGTATTATAGTTTGTCTTTAGAATGTGTTTTTATAAAAGCACATGAGTTTAATAGTTATTTGCACGCCTCAACTTTTATTTAGGGGTGTCAATGTTCGATCCAACCTGCAAATACGACATAAAACTGATACGGGTTTTTGTGAGTTAGGGTTGGGCCTTAACGGGTTTGGATCATAAACGGGTCAACTTGAAAGCGACAGGATAAGAAATGTGTCATAAGCGGGTTAATCCAGGTAACTCGCAATAAACACGTTTGATACGCCAATTTATTTGTGTCAATCTGAAATGATTCATTTAACACAACCCGTTTAACTCGTATAACAAATAAATATTCATTTTATTTTAGACTTGTCAAATACCTTTTATATCCAACCTATATTTTAAATTTAAAAAAAAAAGTAATTACAAAAATTTATAAGGGATATAATTGGAAATTGAAACTTTACAAACCCTGACGATATTATATTTTTGTTAAATTATGTTATTTTGAATTTGGGTTGAAGTGTATGCACCTCTTTTGGGGTGTAAATAACTTATTTCTAGATATATGTTATTTTTTTGTTGGATTATATTATTTTGAATGTGGGTTAAAGACTTGAAGTGTATGTACTATTTTTGGGATATATAAATTTTTTTTTCTAGATGGATTTTATATTTAATATTATGCAGATTGAAATGAGTTGTGTTACATTCATGTCAACCTAACATGACCGATTTATTAAGCGTGTCAAGTGGGTTGGGTCAGGTCAACTCACCTTATTAACAGGTCGAGTTAGGATTGAAAGATCATGGCACGATTATTAAATGGGTCGGATTTAGGTTGAGCCATTTAGTTAAATGTTCCTACCTCAACACGATATGAACCTGACACCGTAACCCGAATTGACACCCTACTTTTATTAGCCTTTTCTTTATGTCTTTATTGTTACTGCAACATTAGGAGCAGGGTATCACCTAAAAGTCGGCTATTAGCCTATAAAATTTTCTTCAACTCAACCGATCTAGCTTACTTATGGCCCACTCAAAATGCTGTGCTGTACCGTTTATTTAATTTGCTAGGTTGCAAATTACACATTTTTAACTTTGACATGTTAATTTTTAACCCACTTTCTTGAATTTTATCTGTCATTTTTTTCTCTCTCTCTCTTTTTTATTTTATTTCAATACTTTATTAACTTAGTTATTTTGTCTCACCTTTAACTTTAGTATATTTCATTCTCCAAAATGATGGTGTTAATTTTGCTGGGTTTGACCATGCAAATTGGTAGAAAGACTAAATTAAAAATGAATAAAAGTTAAATAACTAAAATTAAAAAAAAAAAAAACCTGAAACTTAAATGATCTCGTCAGCCATTTTATCTGGTGTACCCTGAGAAACGCATCCATGAACGTCAACAACTTATGCCCAGCTGTGAGTCTACGAGCTGGTCTATTCTAGGAAGAGGAAAGCTGTCCTTCGGGCAGGCCTTGTTTAGGTCTGTGAAGTCCACACACATCCTCCATTTCCCATTTGCTTTCTTTACTAGAACGACGTTTGCAAGCCAATCTGGATAATATACCTCCCTAATGAAGCCTACAGTCAAGAGTTTACTCACTTCATCAGTGATGGCTTGGTCTCTCTCGGGCGCAAAGGTCTTCGTCTCTACTTGATGGGCTTCCTCTCTGGGTCCACATTCAACCTGTGTTGGATGACTTCTGGAGATATGCCTGGCATGTCGTCATGGCTCCAGGCAAAGACGTCTAAGTTCTCCTTAAGAAACTGAATGGGCTTCGTTCTCATCTCAGGACTTAGGGTCGTCCCTATTCTGGTTTTCGTTGCTTCCCCTTCGATCAGCTCCACTGCTTCCAGTGCCTCTACCTTTTCTTCCTCTTTTTCTCTATTGTCCACGTGTGGTTTCCTTAGCTGCTAAAACAGCCTGGTAGCATTCCCGAACTAGAACTTGGTCTCCTTTAACTTCACCACCACCATTTTCCGTTGGGAATTTTACCTTCAGCAGTAGGTGGATGTGGACGTCTTCCACTTGTTGAGTGCTGGCCTCCCAATAATGACATTATATGACGAGGGACAATCTACTACCAAGAAGTCTGTCTGACGAGTCAACTGCTTCGGGTATGTTCCCACTATTACTGTCAGCGTCACTATGCCTTTGGGATACACCCTGTCACCGCTGAAGCTAACGAGGGGCGAATCAAACAGACGTAGTCTTCTTGGATCCAGTTTTAGTTGTTGGAATGCAGAAAGTAAATGTTGTCAGCAGAACTACCATTGTCCATAAGGATCCTTTTGGTGTTGAACCCTTTTATGGTGAGCATATGACCAAGGGTCATATGAGGCTGTTTCACTCCTCTAGCGTCATTCTCATTGAAGGTCATATCCTGATCAGTTCATCTGTACTTTGGCAGGGGTACCATGTGGACGCTATTCACCTGTCGTTGATGTGTTTTCTTAAGTGATTTGAATGAGCCTCCTGTGATAGGCCCCCTGCGATCGTCTGTATTTCCCCAATCACATTTTAAGGAGGCTGGGACTGACGGCTTCCGCTCTTGGACGAGGACTCATGTTGGCCTTTGTTTTCGTCTCGAAATTTGTTGTACTCTCCCTTCTTTATAAACTTCTGCAACTTCCATTTCGTATCAATTCTTCGATTTACCTGTGGAGATCCCTACAATCTTCGGTGTAATGGCCATGATCTTTATGAAATCGACAATACTTACTCCTGTCGCGGACGCTAGGGGACGAATGCAATGGCCGTGGCCATTTAAGGTATTGCTCATCTTTAATCTGCGTCAAAATTTGTCAACAGACATAACAAGAGGGGTGAATTTTACCGTTCGTGGACTTTTATCATCTTTCCTTCTGACTCCGTCATTAGTTCGACGATCCGGACGGTCCCGCTTTTATCCTCTACGGTCGTCTTCTCTTCTCCTTTGTCCCCCGATCTGTCTCCGTCCCTGATAGCAACCAACGCGTCCTCAGCATTCATGTACTTCTGCGCTTTAAGGAGCATTTCAACCATCGTCTTTGGGGGTTCTTCGCGAGTGAGGTAACGAGCTCCCTAGACCTCAACCCTGCCTTGAAGGTTGTCAACTGCACCATATCATCAGCCTCGTCTACCTCCAGTGTCTCCCTGGTAAAGCGTTTCACGTATGACCTCAAGGTTTCCTTCTCTCCCTGCCTGATGGTGAGCAAGTGATCCGCGGTTCTCTTTGGTCGTTGTCCTCCAATAAAGTGACGCAGGAAGGCGTTGCTCAACTGCTCAAATGTGTCGATGGACGACGTTGGCAACTTTGTGAACCACTCCCGGGCAGCTCCCTTGAGTGTTGTTGGGAAGGAACGACACAATATTTCATCTGGGGGCTGCTGAAGTCCCAAGGTCGTTTTGAAGGTATTTAGGTGATCTTGGGGGTCCTTCAGCCCATCAAAGGGCTCGAGCTGAGGTAACCGAAATTTTGACGGCACTGGACAGTCGAGGACTGCTGTTGTGAATGGCGAATCCGTCACTCGGACCATCCGATCCACACTCTGCTCTGTTTTTCCTTGATGGCATTCCTAAGTTCGTCCATCTCCTTCCTCATCTCTCGAAGAAGGTCTAAATTTTGCTCGGCGGGAGTGTTTGGCCCTCGATGGTCACTTCTTCTGTAGCTATCCCCTTCGTCTTCCTGATTTCACCTCGAACGATTTTCCTCCTGCTGAAGCCGTAGCTTCATTTCCTGGTTTTGCCTAGTCAGCTCTTCAACTGTGGCTGCAAGGGCCTGAACTTGCTGAGCTAGGGCTGCAGAATCTTGATTGGACTCCATCCAAAAAGAATAAGAATAGGAAACCACTATTTCAAGTCTGAACATGAAAATGTCATTTCCCATAGACGGCGCCAAACTGATGAGTGTAAGCTCGTCAGTAATGTTCGTCGGATGGAGGTGATCCTTCAACTTTCACCGATGGTCAGCGGTGTGGTGCCTGCCACAATGTCTCCGATGCCAAAGTCAATATATGAAACTCTCTTCAAAGTAAAACAATATAAGATGAACAGAAATCAAAGAAAAAAATCTCCCTTCTTACTTGCATATCTCTCTCCCTTCTTCGTGGGAGTGTGTGGGCTTTATATATGCTCTCATGGTCTCTAGCCGTTGGAGCAATTATGGAGGTCTTAATGCTCCTTTGGTAACGTTTTGGGGCTATGTAATGAGGCATCAATGTCTTCAAACAGTTCATACAGTTGGAGGTATAACTGTTTAGTTGATTGTATTAAATGGCTTGGATACCCTCGTCAGTAGTGTTGTCTTCTACGTCGTCTGTCCTGAGGGTATATTCGTCCATATTGAAGGACTCGTCCACATAGGATAGACTTGCCAGTTTCGTCAGTACTTATCAATCTCGTCAAATGAAGTAGCTCATAAACAAGTTGTTAAACAAGAATATGAATGAAACTTGAACACATAAGATAGTTTGATAATGAACTTGAACTCAGCTTGTATTCAACACAAAATTAAATAAATAAGCATTACATCTAATACTCGGCTCAGCTTAACTCAACTCATCATTTACAGCCCTACACAAAAGATAGAGTGATATGATATAGCCACAAAATTCTTGAGTCTAAACTAGAAATTAAATAGCCTGGATTTCATAAATTACTTCTTTTAACTTTGACTTATTTTCAATTCATTCATTTAAGTTTCAGGTTTTTTTTTTNAAAAAAAAAAAAAAAAAACCAAGGACAAACTGCAAGTTAGCACAAAAATATAGAAAATAAAAATTCTATATAATGCATGAATAAAATAAACATATGATGCATGTTCTAATGCAGTGACAATAAGTTCAATTTTACTTAAAAAACACAAAAGTGGCTTGAACATAAAGTTTATATAAAAAAAAGCCAAAATTTTGAAAACCCACTTTCAAAAACCAACAAATTGACCAAATTGATCATTACCCGCGTTAGATAACATAAAATAATGATCAAATTAATCAATCTAACTAGCCAATTTCATCAAATTAAGCACAATTGAACAAAATCCCCAATTCAGGTAGTTACAAGCCCTAGAATTTCAAATTTTTCCCAAACCATCAAATTGATCAATTTAAGACATAAAGATCAATTTTATAGTGTTCCACAACAAAAACCCATTAATCAATTTCCAAAGAAAAGGCTTAAATCAACAGAAATTCCAAATTCCCTAAGGTTCGAAATTTACCCAACTATGCATGAAATAATGCATAAAACATGAAAATAAAAGAAAAAGGAAGGGCAAAAAGGTCTTACCGGCCTTAGATGAGAAAAACCTTGCAAAAGAATCGGAGGAAAACGACAAAAATTTGCTTTGACTCCTTAACAGATCGAAGAGAGAGAAAATAAATTTTGAAAAGTTTTGAAAAAGTGATGAACACATGAAAACTCAAAGTTTTAAAAATAAAAAATAAATAAATAAATAAAAACTCTCTATGCGATTTTCAATTAATCGAAATTTAGATTCGATCAATCAAAAATATCTTCAATTGATCCAACAGTGATTGATCACCGATCGAAACAGACTGAACAAAACCAAATTTTTAATCACAATTTCAATCGATCGAGAAACAGGCTCGATCGATCGAAATTCAAGAAAACACAATTTTTTGAAAAACAGAGCAATTTTATGTAGAAACTCCTCAATACACAGTATTTTATGAATAAAATGCATGAGTATAAGATGAAATGCTCTTCAAAAACACTTGTATTAAACCCAGATTTCGTAGAAATAAGATTTTCAATCAATTTTCCTTTAATTCTCAAATTTCAAACACATTTTGCATTTAAATCAATGAATTTTCAATCTTGGATGGGCAAAACAAAATCACACATAATAACATGTACAAAGTTTAGCAAAGAGTAACTTGTATAGTATGTGCAACTAGCAAAAGCTTGAGATACATGTGAGGTGATATGCGAATAGAAATCAAGCACAATTTCTACAAAATTCATCACATAAACTTGAAAGAGACTATCACCTAAAGAGTTACATCATATAACTCCCACATCTCCTAGAATAAAAGTTTGCAATCATGTAAGTTTCTTGATTTGCTTCATAATGTACACACCAATTTTATTTTATCAGAAACTTATTAAAGATAGCCAGGATAATGTACACACCAATTTTATTTGATTTGAAGTTATTATAGCCTAATAATGTACACACCAATTTTAGCATTTAAACTAAGGTTACACCTTATGTTCTTTTTGTACATGTGCTACACTTCCTCGAGCACAAAATATGCACTAAGTTGTTCATGATTGGCTAGTAAACAGCGGTGAGATGATTATTTATGCCTTTCTCAATAAGTTAAAGTTTGTCAATCAAAGGCATGTGACTTCAAGATCAAGATCATGTGATCAAAAACTATAAACATTTTCCCACACAACATGCACTACAAAGTTCAAACTAGTAAAATGCAATAAATAAGCTCATCCAAGCTATGCAAGGTACATAAACATGTTATGTAAAAATAAATTGGCTAACCTTGATTTCAAATCCAAGACAACTAATGTAAAACACATTTTGCTTCCCTTTTCCCTTTTTTTTTGTTTTTTTTTGTATTTTTTTTTTTTTAAGAAATAACAAAGATAACCTAGAATGAAATGCATGAATGTTATGCAATGCAAATCCTAGAAAAACTAAGAAAACAAAATAGTAAGAAAAATGGTCACAAAGAGTAAAGCAATGAAGCACAAGGACTATGTGATTTAGAATGATAACCAACTCCAGGTTTGGAATAAAGATTTAGAGCCTTCACCAATTCACCAATAAGTACTATAGGATCTTGTGCTTGAGGCACAAGTACTTTTGGCTTATTTGCTCACTTAGCAGCTTGCAACTTAAAACAGTTTGGACGAATGTGCCCAAACTTTCCACAAAAATGACAAACTCATGCAAGTCTATCATGCAACTTGCCCTTAGAAAGAGTAGAATTCTTAGGTTTAGACTCTTTAAGATCAACTCTAATCTTCCTAGGAGGTGTGACCTCTACAAGTTTAACAATCTCACTCACAGAAGGTTTGACAACCTCACTCACAGGGGGTTCAGAAGAAGGAAAAAAGTTTTTGGAATAGGGTTTAGGCACAAAGAAGCTTTCTACAAAACCTAAACCAGTTTTTTCTGAGGGAGACTTTTGAACACTCAACATGTGATCAAGTTTGGAGCTTGCAGACCTATTAGTTTGTTCTCTAGCAATAGATAATTCAAGTTCCAAATTCTTAACTTTATCAAGCAAAATTACGTTCTCAGTCTTCACATTATTCAACAATTCATTAGCATCAAATAGTTTCACAAGCAAATTTTTCTTTTCAAGTTCAAGAGATGCAATTTTCTTTAAACCTAGATCAACACTCATAGCATCCTTTGTAGCAACTTTGCAAAACTTATTGTAGGCTTCTTGTAAATCTGCATCCTCAGAGAGTTTCCCATCAGAAGGGTTCTCTTCAACAACAATACTTTCATCAACTATAGCAATAGCAGTGACAGTAATGAAGTTTCCATCCTCATCACTACCAGACTCATTGTCAGAAACTTCATCATCACTAAAGGTTACAGTCATAGCCTTACCCTTAGACCTTAAGAATGTAAGACATTTAGATTTCACATAATTATACCCTTGACCTATAGAATTATTAGAAGGTTGACCAACTTTCTCTTTAGGTTTTTCAGTGTTGTTCACCTTAGTGAGATCATTCCTCCTAAAGTTTCTAGGTTCAGCATTGTTCTTACCTTTTGCCCTTCTGTTGTTGTCTCTAAGAAAGTTTCTAACGTTCTTGGCAAGATAGGCAATCTTTGTAGCAAAGAGCTCATCATCAAATCCATTCACATTAACATCATCGATAGACTTAAGAGCCATTGATTAGCTAGTCTTAGGTAGGTCCAACTCATAGGACTGAAGAGATCCTACAAGTTCATCAACAAGGATAGAGTCCACATCCTTGCTTTCAATGATGGCAGTCACTTTGGATCTAAAATCCTTTGTCAAAGATCTAAGAATATTCCTAACAATTTTAGGTTGATCATAGATTTCACCCAAATTATATGTAGAATTAACAGTATCATTAAACTTAGCATAGAATTCATTAAAAGATTCATCATCAGACATCCTAATGGTTTTTAATCTAGTTGTTAATTGCTGCAACTTATTGATTTTAACTGCCTTTGTGCCTTCATGCACAGTTTGGAGGATATTCCAAGCAATATGAACAATCTCAACATTTGAAATTCTCTTAAATTCCTCCATAGAAACAGCATTAAAGATAACATTCATAGTTTTGCTATTAAAAGCGGCTGCTTCTTTCTGAGAAGTTTGCCACTCACTCACAGGAGTAGTGGGCTTCTCCCATCTGTATTCAACGGAGGTCTAGACAACCAGGGTCAAGGATCAGCTCTTACATCAAAGGATCTATAACAAGAGAGCTACCTGCTCTGATACCACTAGTACATTTTTAGACCCCTTAAAATACAACCAACTTACCCTAGTTAATTAGCCAAGTGATTACTTAGTCAAATTATTAGATCTAGGTTAACACAAATATATCATATCAATGTAAAGTGCGGAAAATAGAGAACACAAAAATATGATGACCCAGGAAAACCAAACCGATAAAAAACCTATGAAGGATTTAACCTAGTTATAGTAAAACAAATCCACTATGAAAGAATTGAAGTTTACACAATAGCGACTTATACCACTAACATCCTATTGCTACCTCAAGTGGGAAGCTTACTACCACGACCACATGACAACTCTGAGTCCACAAACTACTTCTTTCTTGGATTCACAGCAAACACAAGCACTCCCGCTTGTATATCTTTAAGCTCTTGAATCTGCAACTGAAACGATCACCAAATTCTTAACATAGTCTTGATCCTTGATAACACTAAGTATGTATGAAGGCAAACACCTCTAGATCTCACAAAAGATTCACACACACAACAAAAAGAGCAACCTCAAAACGTGGCTAGGGTTTACCCTTTTATACCTAGGGAAAAACATAAAACCCTACACATCAAATGAACTTAGGCTGAGTTGAAAAATTCTGTAGAAAAAAAATTTGCACGACTTTCGATCGATCGATCGAGCTTAATTTTCGATCGATCGAGCCAAGCAGATTTACATAGTAAATCCTGTAGAACACTCGATTCCAACTTTACATATAAATACACCTTGAGCAAGTCTAAACAAGATTAAAACGTTTTGATCATGGTTTGCCAACATTACGAAATGAAATTCTAATACATTAGTTTCTATTTCCTTAGAACCTAACATGTTGGAAATAGCAAACCAAAAGGTGCCTCTTGTTTTTCCATAATTGTTTATGTCTATTGTTATTCCATAAGATTTGTGTCTTCCACATTCTAAAATTTTCTGTTATGAATTGAAAAGTCATTAGAATAAAGACAACTCCTATAATTTCACTTGGTTGGAAACTCTCTAAAAAGGAGCTTGAGATACAGTGTGAATGTAATGCAAAAAATTACTGTTAGGTTCTAAATGTTTAGGTTAAATGTTTAGATTCTAAATTTATGTATGTTGGTAAACCAAGAACAAAAACATGTCTAGATTAGTGGTTATACATTGCTCAAGTACGTTCCAGTCAAGATTCAAGAACGGCCAAGCTGTAGAAAAAAGAGTTCAAAATCTGTGAAGCTCGACCGATTGAAAGAAAGGCTCGACCGATCGAAAGTCGTATTCTGCAGAATTTAAATCAAGCCCAAAGCCCTTAAAAATGTTTAGGGTTTGTGTCCAACACTTCATAGAATAAAAGAAAATTCCTAAATATATTTCAGAAGTTCTTGGAAGTCTTATGAGTTACTCTTGTGAGATTTGTGAGGTTTCTATGGCCTTCTAACTCCATAAGCATCTATCGAAAGCTAGATCTACAATCAAGAACTGGTGGAAACAAGTTGCTGCATAAAGATCAACTATTGATGGTGATCTAAAACCTTTAAGTGGGATCTCAAAGTCACAAACGTGAGTATTTGTACTTAGCAAACTTAGATAGAGAGTTCGTGGATTCGGAGCTGCACATGGTCGTGTGAGTAAGTATTTCAAGAGTTAGCTTTAGATTTTATGGAGAAAATCTATTGTAAAGCTTCCATTCTATCATAGTGAATTTGTTTTCCTTGAGGATAGTTAGGTTAAATCATTCCCAGGTTTTTTACCTTGAAACTGTTGGTTTCATTAGTTTCTTGGGTCATTATATTGTTGTTTTCTTTACTTTTCCGCACTAAGTATTCTGATTGCATGAGTTTAAAAGAGGAAGTGTAGATAGTACTCTTTTTATTCGTAAGGATGAGAAACATTTTGTTGTAGCATAAGTCTATGTGGATGACATTGTTTTGGCTCAACTAATGATGATCTTGCTAAGTCATTTGCTGAAAATATGAAGAATATGTTCGAGATGAGCATGGTGGGTGAACTAATAACCTACTTCTTAGGTCTTCAAGTGAAGCAAACTAACAAAGGAATCTACATCAACCAAGAAAAATAAGCCAAAAATCTTGTAAAGAGATTTGGATTGGAAAATGCAGCCCATGCTAGAACACCAATGGCCACCAGCACCAAATTCGGGATTGATCCATCAGGTCAGTCTATTGACATTACTCTTTATAGAAGCATGATTGGTTGTTTGTTATATCTTACTGCTAGTCGTCCTAGTATATCTTTTAGTGTTGGAGTTTGTGATAAATTTCAGGCTAATCCTAAAATGTCACATTTAATTACTGTTAAAAAGAATAATCAAATATGTGAATGGGACTAGTAATTTTGGTTTGTTCTATAGCAAAGAATCAAATGTAACTCTTGCTGATACTCAGATGTTGACTGGGCTGCCATTTCGATGATAGAAAAAGCACCACGGGTGGGTGTTTTTATGTTGGGACAAACTTGGTTGCTTGGATGAGTAAGAAGAAAAATTTTGTCTCTCTGTCTACTTCAAAATCTGAATATATTACTGCTGGAAGTTGTTGCACAGAGCTTCTATGGATGAAAAAGTTTTTAGGTGATTATGGCATATCATAGGATACCATGATTATGTATTGTGATAACTCTAGTGCTATTGATATCTCCAAGAATCATGTTCAAAACTCTAGTACTAAATACATAGAGATTAGATATCACTTCATTAGGGATCTTGTGGAAAGAAAAATTGTTGCTCTTGAATATATCCCTACTGAGCATCAGAATGCTGACAACTTTACCAAACCTCTTGATAGAATTAGATTTGAGACCCTTTGTAAAGTCATTGGTGTTATCACATGCCCCTAGGTTATAGTTAACCTTATGGTCCTCGCACTTAATCTCTCAATCCTTTGGACATAATGTTTTTGCTTAGGATTTTCTTTTTGCATTTCATTCATACATTTCACTCTAGGTTGTTTAGGATGTTTTTAAGTTTTTTTTTTTAATTAAAAATTAAAAAAATAGAAAATTAAAAAAAAAAAAATTGTATTGCATACCACCAAGTGTGTAATTAAGGTTGGCCAATGAAATTTACATTTTATGACTATGTACCTTATTTAGCTTTAATGAGCTATTTGTTTTGCACTTTGCTAGTTTGTGCTGGGTAATGCTTAATTGTGTGAGTTGTTTATAGTCTTTAAACAAACGATCTTGATTTTGATGTCACATTATTTTGATCATAAGGACTATAAAATCCTATGAGAAATGTATAAATAACCATCTCACCATTGTTACTCGCCAATCATAAACATCTATGTGCAAATCATAAAAGCCGTGCTTAGTAAGGTGTAACACTTGCACAGCAAGATTAAACGAGGTGTTATTCTTAAAAGAATAAAAAAAATAAAAAATTGTAACAAGGGTATTTCTTTTCTATCTTCTATATGCCCATGAATGATATCTTTCATTATGCTGAAAAGAAAAATAAATTAAAAAATTCAAGAGAAAAAGAAAAATAAAAAAGAATCAAAATGCTTTTACATGATTTCAAGCATGCTTTCTATGAGATGTAAGAGTTATATGATATAACTATTTAGTTGATAGTCACTTTCAAACCAATGTAATTGATAATATAGAAAATTTGTTTCATTAATATCTACATATCACTTTGTTTGTACTCTGTACACATACTAGTTGCACACACTGCATGCAAATCTATGTAAAACTTAGTACATATGACTGTGTGTTGACTAATTTGGCCATCTTTGATTACTCATAAAATGATGTTTGAAAAACTTTTTTTTTTGTGGTTTGAGTTGTATTTGAAGAAAATAGTTTTTAGAAGTTTTTAAATCAAGTGATTTATACTTCTATTTTGTGAAAAGTTTGAGAGCAAATTGATTTTGAAATCTTTTGGAAGCATTCATATGCATTTCATATCATAAAAAATGGTTTTCAGTTGATTTTCAGCAAAAATTCCAAGTTTTTCAAAATTTCTTTTTTTTTTTTACTAGTTCGATTAATCGAAGCTAATCCTCGATCAATCAAAAATGTCCAGTTTTTAGGCCAAAAGTCTGTCTCTCTCAATTCCTATTCGATTGCTCTTCAATAAGTCAAAATTTTTAAAACCCTCCTTTAATCACTATGAATTCCTCTTGACCGATCAAAATTCGAAAATTTCAAATTCTTAAGGGTTTGACAAATCAGTTTTGTCCTATTCTCTTCTTTTCTTCGATCCCTCTCAATCCCTCTTCATTTTTTTGTCTTTTTCAAGTCAAAAGCTTCAAGGGTTTTCTTCTACACTCTACTCTTTTACCCTTTCTTTTTGATCAAATTACATACATTTCATGCATAAATTTTTGAAATTTTTGAACTTAAGAAATTTGAGGTTTTTAATGATTTTGAGTGTTTTGAGTTAATTTGTTTAATTAGGTGAAATTGACCATTGTTATTGATCGATTGATTGTTTATAACATATTTTATAACTGTTGTGATGATCAATTGCTCAATTAGTCTGTTTTTTGAAAAATTAGGGTTTATATTATTTATAAATTGGATATTTTTCATAAAACTTGATAATCTAGGTTAATTTTTCAAAATTATGCGAAATTGAACACCTCAATGCATTAGCTTATGCATCATTTGAGTCTATGCATCATGCATCATGTAGTTTTTCAAAGATTGCATATATATTCTATTTATCTCTTTTTGATGCAATCTGCTCTTGGTTTTGTGTTATGATTTGGTTATTCCTCTCTCTTAAGATCTTAGATATGGCTCCTAAGATATCTTGGAATATCAAAACCAAAGCCAAAAGATTCCTTGAGTCCACTTCTGAACCCATTAAGGATTTTGATCAAATTAGGTTCAATTCTATTCAAAGTGCTAAGAAATTTGAATCTTTGGTTAAATATAGGTCTATTTAGGGTGAAAGGAATAAATCTAGATGTGTTAGATCGTTCTATCCATCGTAATCTAGAGTCTAGGAATTGGTTATTGTTAGGTTCTAAGGTCTTAGGATTTTATGTATTTAGAACTCTAATTTGTAATGTTGGCAAACCATGATCAAAACATTGTATTTAGTCTTAT
>NW_027069787.1:808636-822858 GCF_002906115.3 Quercus suber | reverse complement strand
TATACATATATATATATATATATATATATATATATGTATATATAACATAATTTAACAATATGTTCATGTGTAGTTGAGTAGTTTTAGTACCACAAATTATTCCACAATTTTTTTTATCATAATTCTAACATGGCAAACTATGAATATTTAATCATCGATTACACATGAACTCACTATTTTTACTTCACCAATCACACTTTACCATGATATAATTGTTGCAAAAGAAAGAAACATTTTTTATAATCTATAGGAGCCAAAGAAGAGAAAAAGGTGGAGGAGGAACATGGTAGCATGGCAACAACTACAATGGAAACATGTTGATGATGACGGCAACGCGAGCAGGTGCTAGTTAGTACTCAGTAAGTTACAAAGAATGGAGAGAGATATTATTAGATCTGAAAACTTGTTTTTTCTGGTTTATGTCCGAAATGAAATTTCCAATGAAAATCCAATATGTTTCTCGGTATGGGTCAATATTTAAATCGCACGAAACATAGGTGTTTCTGTACCAGATTAGGTGTCAGTACAATATATTCCGACTCTATGAATTTGATCCAACCCCTGCACCATATCCAACAACCCATTCAACCAAATCATTTAATACTAACAATTTCATCGTCCCCAAATTCTCAAATTCTGTAATCAACTTATCTGTCCCAATTTGTTTAATGGAATTGTAGTCAATTTGAGACGACTAATCTCCAAGAATGAGGAAAAGGAAAGGAAATTTTGGTTTAATTCTTTGTTGCCTCTTATTCATCATGATTCAACTAAAATACATACCAAATAACCACAACTGATAACAATGACAACTATTCTACTTTAGCCGAAACTTTGGCTAAACTAGATAATAACTATAATACCTATCCTAAATAAAGATAACAATATAATAACAAACAATAATAACAAAAGATAACAACAACCTAATCTCCCAATTACAAGCAACTGAAGGAGTCCTTTATTAAACTAAACTCTTGGAGGCAGAGGCAATCTTCTTAGCAAATCCATTGTTACTACTTAGCAGGTGAATGTAATCCAAACACAAGGCTTTGGGACACAATATTCCCCTTCCCTTGAAGAAAAATCTTGTCCTCAAGATTTAAATTTGAAAATTGTTGTTGGAGTGCATCATAGGGCTCCCAAGCGGCATCTTCCTCATTAACTCCAACCAAGGCTTCGTACAACACCTTGCCGTTCTTAACCCAACGAAAATCAATTATACGTTTAGGCTCCAAGACCATTGTGCCATCATCCCCCACATTAGGTAACTCTAGTGCTACACGATCAGAATGTCCTAGCTTCTTTTTCAACTGCGAGACATGAAAGACTAGATGTAATCGAGAGTGGGTCAGCAATTCCAATAGATAAGCCACCTTTCCCAACCGCTCGACAATTTGATAAGGTCCATAAAAACATGGCGAGAGCTTCATATTCCCTCGTACTCTTAAGGACATTTGCTAAAAGGGCTGTAACTTTAAATAAACCATTTCACCAGGTTGAAACTCTAGCTCGCGACGATGGCAGTCTTCATACAATTTCATCCGATGTTGGGCCTCCAATAAATTCTCCCTTAGCTGCTTTAATATCTCATCTCTCTATCCCAAAGTGTTCTTAACTTGCGCCACTGCTGTAGTTCCATGCTCATTTCTGTGAATCATTAGTGGAGCTTGCCCATAGACCACCTCAAATGGTGTCATGCGTGTGGCGGTTTGATAGGAAGTATAATACCAAAACTTAGCCCAAGGAAGCCACTGAACCCACTATTTCTGTTTAGAACTCACAAAGCACCTCAAATATGTTTCCAAACATCTATTAAGAATCTCTGTTTGTCCGTCACTCTGTGAATGGTAAGTTGAACTCATATGCAGCTCAAACCCTTGAATACAAAAGTATTCAGCCCAGAATTGACTTGTGAACACCAGGTCTCTATCTGAAACAATGGAATGTGGCATACCATGCAATCGCGCCACCTCTTTGACAAAGATTTCAGCCACTGTTTTACCCAAATATGGGTGCTTGAGAGCAATAAAATGCCCATATTTAGAGAGTCGATCAACCACTTCAAGTATCACAGAAAACCCATTAGATGATGGAAGTCCCTCAATAAAATCAATGGAGACATCTTCCTACACACGATCCAGGATTGGTAATGGTTGAAGAAACCCACTTGGAGTTTGAGAGTCGTACTTACTACATTGACAAACATCACAATGTCGAACATACTCCAAAATATCTCCCTTCATTCCCACCCAATAAAAATTTGCTGCAACTCGTTTATAGGTTTGTAATGCTCCAGAATGCCCACCAATGGGTGTATCATGAAATTCATGGATAACCTTCATCTTGTGGTGAGATCCAGCTGGTAGAACCAGCCTCCCTTGGTACCATAGCAACCCATCCTTGTCTGAAAATTTCTGAACAACAGCCTCTCCCCTTTTAATTGCATCTCGAAGGTCAGCCAAACTTGGGTCATGACCGGCTTCATAATGAATTTCATCCAACCAAGCTGGTCGTGGACAAGAAATGGCAACCAAGTCTCCATGTAACTGCGACAATGCGTCAGCGACTTTATTTTCTCATCCGGGACGATACTCAGTCTCATAATCATAACGTATAAGCTTCACGATTCACCTCTGCTGGTCTAGTGTTGTAATTCGTTGCTCCAAAAGATATTTTAAACTTCTATGATCCGTAAGAATTCAAAACCTTCGACCTAATAGATAATTCCGCCAGTGATGGACAGAGTGAACAATTGCCATAAGTTCTTTCTCATAAGTTGATCGAGCTAAAGATCAACCAGATATGGCCTTGCAATAAAAAGCCACTAATTGTCCTTCCTGCATAAGCACGACACCTAAACCTTTACCAGATGCATCGGCTTCTATCACAAATTGCTTAGAAAATTTTGGCAAGGAAAGGACTGGTGCTTGAGTCATGATCTTCTTGAGATTTTGAAATGTCACCTCTGTTTCGACATTCCAATGGAATGCATCCTTCTTCAATAGCTATGTCAAGGGTGCTGCAATGCCGCCATAATTACGAATGAATTTTCGATAGTATCTAGTCAATCCAAGGAAACCACGGAGTGCGGTAATGTTTGTTGGAGTAGGCCATGCTATTCTACTTTAGTTGAAACTTTGGCTAAACTAGATAATAACTATAACACCTATCCTAGATAAAGATAACAATCTAATAACAAAAGATAACAGCAACCTAATCTCCCAGTTACAAGCAACTGAAGGAGTCCTTTACTAAACTAAACTCATGGAGGCAGTGGCAATCTTCTTAGCAAATCCATTGTTACTACGTAGCAAGTAAATGTAATCCAGACACAAGGCTTTGGGACACAACATCAACCCAAAAAAACTACCCACATCTCCTAAGAGGGGAAAAAAATCTGCAATTGATGATTCAAAATCATAAACTATCAAATGCATCCTATAATAAAAATTAAATGAAAATAGTGTTCGAAAAGAAAACTCTAAATTTTGTATTACCTTTTCCAACACTACTCATCGTAAAGGGTAAAAGCCTCTTTCTACCCTTGCACTCTTTGCAAAAGTCTCTTCTAAATTTGCTTTCAAAGATTGAAATATGGCTCAGTTAATGTATCTAAATACTAAAACGGAACATGGCATTCAAACCCCAAAAGTTTGCTGTATAAAGAGAGAGGGTGAAGAATGAATTCTTTTCCTTTTTTTTTTTTTTTTTTTTGGGTCTAAAGAAATATAAAGTGAAAATTTATAAGGAACAGTGTTAAATTAATATCTACCCAACGGAATGGTGCAACTGTACACCAACAATAGGAAAATAGTACTGAAACGGTTTGCCAAACTAAAAGTTATATCTTTTTGTGTTTTTAATTGAATATGTGTCATTAACTTATGTAGCCATGTAGCACAACGAGGAACAGTCAACAAAAAATCAAATATTTCACTTTTATATTATATATAGATATAAATATAGATTAATAATGAAATATTCTAAATTTTATAAGAATATATTTCAATGGTTTAACTATGGTTAGTAAAAAAATAACTGATAAATTTAGATTAAAAATGCAAAATTTATTAAGTATCAAAATACTTGCAACGACAAATCTCTCCATACTCTATTAAAAAAAAAAGCAAAATTTATACTTAATATTTTAAAATACTTATTAATTAAAAATTTAAAACAATTAGTTTTAATTATGAAATGTCTATTTGGATACTCCTTATTACTAAAAACTAAAAATTAAAAATAATGTACGAAATTAATTTTTAAATGTGTGAATAGTAATGTAAGACCCATTTTTAATGAAAATTTTGAAAAAAAAGATTGTAAGTCCTATAAACAATACACAGGACTATTGATAAACACAAACACGCAAAGCAAGCGTTGAAAACGCTATCCAAACCCGGCTACTAATACATAACATTTTTAATACTATTAATTTAATAAAGTTGGGTAAACCAAGATGTTAACGGTAGAAAATATTTTTATCGAGTTAGCGTAATTACCCCAAAGAAAAAAATCTGAACCAAATAGTTTGATTAGAAAAGGAAAAGCATCTCTTACCTTTTTCTCAAAAAAAAAAGAAAAGGAAAAGCAAACGAAGGAGAAGGAGGAGAAATAACAAGCTGTAGCGGCAGGCTGCTATGGAGGCTGAACAAGATCCAAGTTAGAAGAGGTTTCAGGAGGAAAATGAAAGATCTGGAGCACAGTTAACTAGTTAAGAACCCACGAATTACGCATTGAGTCAGTAACCCATTCTTCTCGTCTTCTTCTTCTTTTTATTCTCTGTTCTGTGCTGGTCAGAAATGCCTGGGATGTCCCGAAGTGGCCGAAACAGAACGGTACAACCGGGTACGAATCACGGCCGTTTCTGTACCGGTCTGGACTCCGGTGCGGTGCGAAATTGACTCTATTCATTAGAAAAAACTCTGCATTTTAGGCATCATTTTGTGGTTAGACTCTCTAAAATAGAGAGGATCTTGTGGTTAGAGCATTTTAGGCATCGTGATGAGCGTGAGCGTGATAGCGGGGGCGGCGCTTTCTGCATTTTTTAATGTGCTTTTCGACAGATTGTCTGGACGATGCGATTTGCTACACAGACGTCGGCGGAGATTGCAACTCCGGCTGGAATTGCTAGAAACAAAATTGAGAGAAATGTTGGATGTATTGGACCGTATAGATTCCTTGAATCGACCAAGCGATGCTATGAATGATTGGGCAAAAATAGCAAAGGATGTTGTTTGCTCCATAGATGTTTTGTTGGCCGATCTCATGAGCAAAAGTGCTAGGAGGTATTTCTCTGATATATTTCTTGAATTCCAGTTTAGACAGAAGGTAAACAGCTACGTGTTAAGTATCAATGATCTGTTAGATAGAAATGATTTCTTTGATATTGAAGGGTCCAACTCCTTGACTCAAAGAAGCATTCAATATTCTAAGGAAACTGTTGTCATCGGCTTGGAGGAGCAAGTAAATGAAATAACGGAAAGGTTGCTCTCACTTGATGAACTCCATCGGGGTCGCTGCGTCTTTTTTATTGTGGGAATGGAAGGCTCCGGTAAGACATTCCTTGCAAAATCAATCTATGCCAATAATGCTGCCCATTTTCATACTCATGCTTGGGTTTCTATATCTCAAGAGCGTAGTGCTGAAGATATTCTGCAAGACATAATGGAAAAAGTAATAGGATCTGATCATCAAGAACTAAAAGGGAAGCAGAGCCTTAAAGAAGAACTAAAGCAAATGCTTCAGAATTTCTTGAGAGAAAAGAGGTACCTCATAGTTCTGGATAAGATCCCCATGTCCGGAGTCTGGGATGATCTCAAAGACGCATTCCCAGATCAATCAAATGGGAGCAGAATCATGATCACTACTCGGGACATGGATTCGCCTCTGGATGCTGACTCAGGAATCTTTCATTACAAAATGCAATTGCTAAGTACTGATGAGAGTTGGAGATTATTTAAAAACACTTTGCTGATGGACATCCCCGAAGAACTGGAAGAAGTCGGAAGAACAATTGTGATTTGCTGTCGTGGTTTGCCACTGACAATCAAAAAAATGGGGGAACTGCTGTCAGATAAAGAAGCAACCAAAGAGGAATGGACAAGGGTGCTAAACATGCTCAAAGAAGACCCAGGACCCTGGTCAGAAATATCATACAAGGTCCTTGGGGAATCTCCCCTAGATTTGAAAAGATGTCTACAATATTTCCTCTTGTTCCCTGAAGAATTTGAGATCCCTGCAAGAAGAATAATCAGATTGTGGGTTGCTGAGGGGTATTTGTTTAAACTAAAAAGGACTGAAGAATTTTCTGATATTTCAAATGAGGAAGTTGCTGAGAATTCTCTGATGAAGCTGATAGATTTGAACTTTGTTCAAGTAACAAAGAAGAAGCAGAATGGTAAAGTCAGAAGTTGTCGTCTTCCTTTTGCATTAAGGAGAGACTCGTCATTTGAAAGACTAGTCAACACAGCTTCCGAATCATCTTCAGGGCTTCAGGAGAAAGTTTGGGTTTTTGATCATTACAACAGCACAGAACCCAGCGAAACCAGCAGTCATATTCATGGTGACAACACCGACAATTCTACCCTGCAGGCCTCTTATGAAAAATCTCTATCGTTTTTGTCCTTTGATTTTCGAGAAGGAAGCCAGGCTGGGGAAGAGATAGGAAACTTTCTTGATCGGTGCATTTCCTGCAGATGCTTCCTATGGCTGCGGGTGCTTGATCTTGAACGTGTTTTCAGACCTCAATTGCCAAAGGTACTGAGTAAGCTGGTTTCGATGAGGTACCTTGGCTTGAGATGGACTTACCTAGAGTCATTTCCGTCATCCATAAGCAACTTGCTGCAACTCCAAACATTAGATGTGAAGCACACTTACATCAGTTCTCTCCCTCAATCTATTTGGAAGATGCAACGATTGCGGCACTTGTATTTGAGCGAGAGTTATCGCAGTAGATTTGGGCCTCCACCAAGAGGTGCTTCATTAAAAGACCTTCAAACTTTATGGGGCGTGTTCGTGGACGAGAAAAGTCCAGTGAAGGATGGCTTGGACACGTTGATCAATCTTAGAAAATTCGGTGTGGCATGCCGGTGCATGTCAACTAAAGAGGATGCAAATAATGCAATGTCATTGCAACTGGAAGCAGTGGCCGAATGGATTCAAAAACTAAAACGCACTCTTCAGTCTTTAAGGCTGAAATCACATGATGAAAACAATCAACCTTGGGATCTACACTTACAGTCTTTGTTAGGCCATACAAATCTCTCCAGTATATATCTTCTTGGAAGGTTAAAAACTCCATCTGTCATCTCTGTATTTCCAGATAACCTTATTGAGATTACCTTGTCAGCATCAGCACTAAGTGAAAGTGAAGATCCCATGCAAAAGTTTAATAAACTTCCAAAACTGAGGATTCTTCAGTTATTCTCTAAATCTTATATGGGGAAGAATATGTGCTGCCCTAAAGACAGCTTTCCTCAGCTTCGAGTTCTTAAACTATGGAAGCTAGAGGAGCTGGAGGACTGGATTGTATTGGGAGGAGCACTGCCTCGTCTCAGAGATTTAGATATCAGATCCTGTGCAAAGCTGCATAAGCTTCCCGATTGCCCTAAAGACAGCTTTCCTCAGCTTCAAGTTCTTAAACTATGGAAGCTAGAGGAGCTGGAGGACTGGATTGTATTGGGAGGAGGACTGCCTCGACTCAGAGATTTAGAGATCAGATCCTGTGCAAAGCTGCATAAGCTTCCTGATGGATTGCAGCATGTTACGACTCTCCGAGAATTGAAACTGTCAAACATGCCAGGGGAGTTCACAGAACAGATTAAGGATAGAAACAGTGAGGACTGGGGCAAATTAGCACATGTGCGCCATGTTAGCATTGAACCCTGAGGTACCTCCAGTTCTTATTAGTACGTATTCCTTTACTTTTACCAGTAGCATTGTGAACCTCATAATTTATAGTTTGATTTTCTTACTGTTAATTTGCAAGCTAGTAATCTTTTCCAGATTATTTACATGCTAGTTATCGTTCTTATTAATCAATTGCTGAACTAGTGTTCCATTTCTTTTGTCGTGAAGGAATCAATGCAGCGATTCATTACATATGATAATCGTTGGAAATTTATCACTGCATCCAGTATCCAGAGATGTCTTTTCTGGCTTCTATTCAAGTTTCTTGTGTTTCCAGAGGATGACAAACTTCTGCAAAATAAATGTCAGTTATTCTAACTGCTTTGTGGACGGGTGAGATAGTAAGGCCAATGCCGATACAAGGAAAGGAATTTCAGAAACACTGGGGAGGACATCGAGCTCACTCCAAGGACACTATCAGATGTTAGCTCTTCCTTTCATGTGATGATTTATTTCAGGGGTATCACCAGTAGCAGGCTTGGCTGCAGCTATATCATTCCTTGACCTTCTTGTGCTTTTTTATTTTATTTTTTTCCTGTTCTTATTGTTATTTGCTGCTTCTCGTGTTTTTATATTTAAATGTGATTGTTGTGATGTATTCTAAAACCAGTGCTTATGTCAGAACCTTTTTTCTTTCCTGAAAATTCTGCATGTTAGAAATTTTGGACGGGGCCTAATGAATGAGTAAACTCACAATGGAGTTGGTCCAATCCAAAACCAAGACTTAATTGATATTTCCCTTAGTTTCCTAAAAGTAATCATTCATGAAAAATTCCATAAATAAAGGTAGTATAACCATTGTGTGTGCGTGTGTATGTGTGAGAAATAGAAGAAAAACATTCTCTATCTCTTACTTTCATTTCTATTATCTGAAAAGTGTTTATAGACTGTAGATTAGAGTGTTTTTCTCTAGAGTCATCATCTTCTTGTGGGGTTTACTCAAACTCATAGCTCTCCCTTTACTGTGTAGCTCTGGCTTTCCTGGGTCTCCCAAAAACTCTCTTTGGTATTCAATTCAACTTTGTCTCTAATCCTAGGTCTCTCCATCTTCCTTCACTTCATCTCATTCTCCGTTAGGAGTCCTAATCTATCAGTTTGTAGTCCGTTAGGAGTCCTAATCTATCAGTTTGTAGTGTTCTTCTCAAAGCACTCCATATGTTTGTGCTTTTGCCTAAAAGAGTTTTGTAGGCTGTCGCAGAAGATCGTATTAGCTGAGCATTTTTTTTAAGTCTGTTGGATTAGTGGTTGCGTGTAAACAGGGGCGGACCCACGTTGGGGCAGAGGGGTGCCATTGCCCCCCCCACCCCCTAAATTAAGATTTGCTCTTATATATATATATATATATTTGTCTTTCTTTATCTAAAATATTTAGATATTGACCTACAAGAAAATAAATAAATAAATAAATAAAATTCATGCCCCTTTAACTATAAAAAACAAAATTAAAAAATAAATATGGACTGAACAAAAATCGCGGACAAAATAAGAAACATTTATTTTGTATGTTATACTTTATTGATGTGTTTTATAATATGAAATGTTTAAGAAATACTTATTTTGTATGTAGTATTTTGTTGAATATGAAATAGATATTAGTTTTTATTTTCATAAGTTTTTTTTTTGGTTTTAAGCTTTAGCCCCCCTCAGGTATGAATCCTAGTTCCGTCCCTGCGTGTAGAAGATCGTAAGGGGTAAGAGGTTTAAGATGAAAGGTGAGCAACATGCTAAACGGGGTTGATGACATCTGATGTTGAAGGCAAGGAGTAATTTTCTGCTTGCTGTTTCAATTTCCTCTTTCATGATATTAATGTTAACAAACGCTTATTGGTTTATAAACTATTTTAGGAACATTTTTATAAAAAATGATAAAATAATTAATTTGTTGACTACTTTTTATATTTCGTATAAAATTTATGTCAAAACTTTCTTAATATATTTTATTAACAATGAGAGATGTTACGTCTACAACAATTTTACAACATTTTTACAATAAATCACAGGTGGTTAATTGTTATTGGTTCAAATTTGAAACTAACACTAAGATTACTTTTTTGCCCCAACAATAACAACCAATAATAACCTGCCACTTAGGAAATGTTGTAGAAATGTTGTAAAAATGTTGTAGACATGGCATTTCTCTTTTTGTCTTAAAAACACTGGTTAACATAACCCTATTTAATCCATTTTATGTTATATTTCTCAAACTTTCTTAAAATTATATTTCTCAAACTTATTTTATTTATTTATACAGAAGCTATTTGATCCATTTTATGTTATATTTAGTGCTTTTCTAATGAAAGAGTAAAGTGAGTTACTACTGCCTAACATAATTAACTTTAAGTAAGTAAAGTGACAATTTTTGAACCACAGGTAGGCAAAGTAAATTTAAGTCTAGTCTTATAATATGTAATTATTACTATATCTTATCTTTCCCCTTAAATGTATTTTGAACCAATTTCTAGCTAATGCTTGGGGTGTTAGTCACCGTGATTTATTTACTCTTATTTATGTCTAATGAATTTCCTTTTTCACCAAAAAGTTGTTGTTGTTGTTGTTGCTGTTATTATTATTATTAGAGATAAATAGTTGAGCAATTTGTTTTTTTTTTTAATTGTTATATATAATAAAGATAAATATTTAAGCGTTTTTCTTCTTCTTCTTTTTATTGTTATATATAATTCTTACAATAATTTAGAAATTGGATTTGAAGCCTAATTCTCCTTATAAGAGAGATCAATATATATATATATATATATATTTTTTTTTTTTTTTTTTTTGCAGAGAACCTCTTTTCATCTTGATTCTTGATTTCTTAGGCATTATTTTTCCCCAAAATATAAATAAGGTACGCACGGAGGGAAAGAGTTGTAATGTGACTCCACACCTCAATACTAAAATGTAATTGTGAAAATTAAGGATTGCTAAAACGCCCCACCTTACTTGATCTGTCCCATCCTGCATTGCCCCATGTAAAATTTCCCCATCTCGACGAGGTTATGTGGCAGGAATGAGTTTTGTTTGCCTTGCCCTATCTTGCCATGCATAGCCGTAAATGTATATATAATATATTATTTAATATATATTTAAATTATTTATACATAATTACATAAATTTAATCTTTTCTATACATATCTTAATTAAAATTTATTTATTTTGATATATTTAAACTTGTCTCTCTTTCTCTCTTAGTGCTCTTACCATTGTTTTGTCTCTTTATATTTTATCTTTATCTCATCACTCTCATTATGATTATTAAAATGACTCCATTCTACCCTAAATTGACTTATCCCGCTCCCATCCCACCAAGGACAGAAGCATACATTGACCATGGCAGGATGGCCCCCCTAATTTTTTTTAAAAAGATATTAGTATATATTTGCATTAATTTTAGCAATTTTTTCTATAAAATTATATTTTGCCCCCTTAACAATATCATTAATTATTTTTAGAGTAACATTACAGTTACAAACTTATCTACAACATTTTTGCAAATTGCTGAAGTATAAATTCTTATTAGTTCGCATTTAGACCTATCACTTACATCATTTTTTTACTTACCATAATCGTTCACTATATCAACAATATACCTCTAGCATTTTCCTCATTTTAAAGGAAATTAAAAGTTTATAGATCTAAATTCTAAAACAACATATACTAGCCCAAAAAACATTTGTGCAACAACAAAAATCACCAATAGCAAAGCTAAAAAAAATTAAGTCCAATTAATCAATTTTACTCAAACAAACAACTGACCCTTTAAAAAGTTTCAAACAGAATAATTTTGTCTAGATGCACACATCAAAAACTAAAAAAATAAATAAATAAATATAAAATAAATTTATAAAAATAAAAATATAAATAAATAAATAAAACCTCAATAGTTAAGAGACCACCGAGCTAGAGGTCAGGGTCGCCCTCCTTACTCAAAATTCTGGCTCTATCTCTGCGCCCCACGTGGAGAAGAGGAGATTGGATGTGAACAAGGCACTTACTTTCCGACTTCGTCCCGCATTATTGCCATTAAAAATAAAAAATATAAAATAAAATAGAAAAAGAAGAATGAAAGAAAGAAAAACTCTTCCTATTATTTTTATCTTAACCTTTTCAGACGTGTCAACCCATCAAACGTGTAAGCTACAATATTTCTCAGTGGGTAGTGACTCTTGTCTCGATTCAGTTAGAAACAAGTATGTGTATAACAACCATTGCTCATGCTCAAAACAACCGGTTATGTAATATGTTGTAACTGACGTTATGTACACACTATACATTGTTGGATTGTGGAATCTGGTGTGATTTCATTTTTCACCAGTTTTTCAAGGGTGATTCAGCTTTTCAAAGACGATAACGGCCTAGCTATTCGTTTGGTAACAAGCTGTTCACTGCCAAGTAGCTTGAGCTACGTACCCTACCAAAATTGTTCTAACTTCTAATATTTATAAACACAATTAAAACAGAGATTATACCATATTATGCCCATGACGTTTTTATTATTTCCTTTTGAGGTTCATGCTTATAAATTTTCGTCTATTCTGTTTTTAGGATTAATTATTTGACAAAAAAATCAATTTAAATATTGCCTTTTTCTTCAAATATATGCTTTTTATGTAATTCATATTTGGACTTTAAAATGTATAATAATAATAATAATAATATATATATATATATATATCAATATTAATTTGATGGGGATTGATGGGATTGTAGGAAATTGTGGGGAAGAATTGGTTTAATTTGAGGTAGTCACCCTCTATAAATAAATACTAAGAGAGAAATATAATGTACTAAATAGTAAATAATGAATTTGTTTATTCTTCAAGATATATC
This sequence comes from Quercus suber, assembly GCF_002906115.3. Taxonomy (NCBI): domain Eukaryota; kingdom Viridiplantae; phylum Streptophyta; class Magnoliopsida; order Fagales; family Fagaceae; genus Quercus; species Quercus suber. The sequence goes on along the minus strand of NW_027069787.1, from coordinate 810,120 downwards.
AAATGATGGTTACATGCTATTTATAGATCTCAAGCTCTCTTTTTTTTTCTTTTTTTTTTTTTTTTTTTTTTTGATGGGGAACTCAAGTTCTCTTATGGTTTGTTTGGATGGAGAGAGAGGGAGGGGGTAAAGTAAAATAGAGTAAATTTAGCCCAAAATTAGCCTATTTTCAGCCAACTCTACTCTACTCTCCTCCACTTCCCCTCTTTCCCCCTCAATCCAAACAGGCCATTACTATTGGGCATACTCGACTTAATCCTATTGGCTTACTAATTAAGCATGCACCAATTAACCTATGTGATTATAGTGTTACATGTGCCAATGACTCTTACTAACTCTATATTAATCCCATCACTTGTAACTAACTAATGACAAGGATTACAATAGAATTGCAATTGCAATGTGGGCTTCCTAACATAATTAAGCTCATTATCAAATGAGTTTGGAGGTTGAAATCACAAAATGTACAAGCTTTAGGATAAGTGGCATGATGATAAAATTTAAAATTTGTGTTATCTAGCATTCTCTCCATGGTGACAGCTTTGAAACTTATGAGTTATGATATTAACTCTATGATGATTATTGTTTGCCATTAGACTAAGACATCAATTAGTCTGTCCCTCCCATGATGAATGATTTAAAATATATAATGTCCTTTTCATGGTGAAATATTTGAAACTTTTTTTAGAAACTTATAATATATATTCGTTATAATTTCTTTTTAGTATAAGCTCAATACACCAATTTTTTTTAAAAATAAGATTCAAATCTATGTCCTTTATTCTCTAAAAAAGAAATTATATACTCTCCATAACAAACTTTATTAATTGAGCTAATTCCAACTTATAACTTCACATGCCTTTCAAATTACCTTTGTGTATAACTTAAACCTAATTTTGTAAATATTATTTTGCGAGGAACTAACTCATTATTTGTTGGTGTGCTAGGTGGGAAAAATATAAGCATAAATTACTTGCTTGGGGCATAAACTTTTCCCAAAATAGATTTTTCAAAAAAGTTTGCAACGTGATTCCCACCTTAGGGCCAAAATGTAATTGTGAAAATAGAGAAAGCTCAATAATTTTTTTTTTTTAAATCTTAAAGATTAATCAGATGTGTCACCCAATGAAAACGTGTAAACTACATAATTGGTCAAAACGGCTAGTCTGTCACCTGCAACCGGTTAGCAGTTCCATCTCCTGCGCACCCTAACACTCATTTCTGTTGAATATTCATCTGCCTTGACCGGTTGCCGGTCAAATAGAATAAAGTTATTTCTTAGTAAAGAGAATAATCAAATTTTCAATAAAATAAAATTAAAAAAGCTTTTGGAAAGTCTCTAGCTGAAGCTTCCTCCAAATAAATCACAGATTGAAAACCCTAATTTTCCAGTCTCAGCTTTTTGCAGAGCGCCTTATTGTTTTCTGAGAAAACTTCTTTCAAGGTTTGAATATTTAATTCCTTAATTTTTGTTTTTTTGTTTA